>NW_026607185.1:225000-242500 GCF_029890125.1 Rhinichthys klamathensis goyatoka
TTGTCCAGTATAAAAGTCATTACGCCTATGGAATGTCCTCATATATCACAAAAACAAAGCTGTGTGTGTGTGTGTGTGTGTGTGTGTGTGTGTGTGTGTGTGTGTGTGACTGTGTGTGTGTGTGTGTGTGTGTGTGTGTGTGTGTGTGTGACTGTGTGTGTGTGTGTGTGTGTGTGTGTGACTGTGTGTGTGTGTGTGTGTGTGTCACTCACCCGTCCGCTCGCGCCCACAACAGGTTCGGCCCCAGGACGATCGCAATGTTTCCTGGCGTCATTTTATTATAATCTTGATACTCGTTCAGTTTGGCGAGAAATTTAATCAAATACCTGGAAATGAAACAGTGATTCATGACAGTCTGAAAACTCTGACAACAAATACACATTAGTTTATTAAACTTACTGATAAATTTGTACAAATTTAAGAAGATGTATACCCAAGTATACACTTTATAAATATATATACACATACACACATTTTTTAATTATATACTCTCATACTATATATAAATTATATAATATATTTAGTGCTGTCAAATCAATTAATCTCATCTAACATAAAAGTTTGTAAATATATATATATTTACACACACACATTTATTATATATTTAAAAAAAATTATGTTAGATGAGACAAATTTAATTGACAGCACTACTTATATATGTATATATAATATATTAAAAATAAATACATAAAATTATTAAATGTAAAAACATAATATGTAAAGTATACTGTATGTAAATAAATATATATTGAAACAATTTAAACAAAATTATTATATTAAATTATTATATATAAAAATGTTTAATATTAAATTATATACTATATAAAAATACATATAAAATATAAATACATATTTATTTTCATATTTTATAAAAAAAAAAAAAATGTGTCTTTATATATTATATAATTTATATGTATAATTATGTTTGGCCTTTTTGCTATTATTCGTAGGACAGTAAAGTGAGGGTGATGGAGAGGTTGGGCTCGTGAGATCACACACAGCTCTGGTGTCCGGCTCACACACTTTGCTATGCATGATGGGAAATGCAGGTTTTGTGGGATCTTTGGACTCACCTGAAGTTGTTGCTGTTTGCTGAGGGAAGCCTCTCACAGGTGGATAACAGAGCCTGCAGACGCTGGTCCTGATCCGTGATACTACACACACACACAACACACACACACACGCTCCTGAGTAATTCCACCAGCACACTAACCATCAGTAACCAACTATGCTTGAGGACGAGTGTTAGTTTTCTCTCACTTTGATGCCTGAATCCACTCCTCATAGAGGTCAAAGGTCAGCAGGGGTTCGGGCAGTTCCCGCAGGTATGATTTCAGAGCGCCTGAAACACACAGCAGCAACACCGTGAGTCGAGATCAGGAGTGTGTGTGTGTCTCAGTTCAACATGAGCGGAGGGGAATCTCACCTGCAATCGCGTGAGGATCGATGGAATATTCCTGAAAGTCCAACACGCCGCAGTCTAGTGACGCCTTCAGCTTCTTCAGCTTCGAGGCAGACGGAGCGACTCGGAACAAACCCTGACACACACACACACACACACACACACACACACACACACACACACACACACATACGCACAAGCACGCACACACGCAGACACACACACACACAAGCACGCAGACACACACACACACACACACACACACGGACGGACGCACACGTACGCACAAGCACGCACACACGCAGACACACACACACACACACACACACATGGACGCACACACACACAAACGTATGCACAAGCACGCACACACGCAGACACACACCCCATATTGAAAATTAGAATATTGTGAAAAGGTTTTCATATCTATAAGCCATAATCATCAAAATTATAACAAATAAAGGCTTGAAATATCTCACTTTGCATGTAATGAGTCTATATAATATATTAGTTTCAACTTAGTTTTAAGTTGAATTACTGAAATAAATGAACTTTTGCACGATATTCTAATTTTTCGCGTTTCACCTGTATATATAAATTAAATATTTAAAATTATTAAATGATTATATAAATAAATAAAACAAATATGGAAAATTTAACTAATTAAATGATAAAAATGCCCAATTAAAATTATTTACAAATAAAAACAACTAAAAAAATATAAAACATTTTACATGTTTCCCTGCATGTCATGTGAACCGTAACCGACATCAGAGAATCGTGAACATGCCAATGTGAACTTAAATTATGAAACTATTATCTTCCAGTCAGCACAACTCTCTGCTTTATAATATCAGTATATGATTCCTCTACATGTGTTGCAGCGCAGCTTCACCTCCTCCTGCAGGCCACAGTCCATCAGCACCGTCACACACGCCTCGATGGGGAACGCGATGTCTCTGCCGCTCAGAGTCAGGTGATCCTCCAGAGGCTTCCCGTAACACGGCTTCTCCACCCACGACTCTGGACACACACATACACACACTGTTCACCAGCTGAACGACTCCACAGACCACACTCAGGGTTCAGACGACGATCAATGACATATTAAAATATTACAATATATAATAATATTAAAATGAGAGAGATCTGATGCCACATCCTAGACTGAAAGCTATACGATTCATCAAAGTAAAACCAAAAACTTGGAAACTTGGAAAGACTGCAATTTAATCAAATTAATAAGTGAAGTTTGTAATGAAAAATAAAATAATGTTTTTTTATTGGATTTTATTTTTAAACAATTTAAAATATCTTAAATATATAAACATATATATATATATATATATATATATAAAAATCATATTCAAATAAAAATATAAAAATTATTAAAAAACACAAAATAGGAAATATATTTAAAATTATATATACATTTATGTATTAATTTTTATTAAATAAAATATTTTATATATATATTATATACATGTTAGGCCTGTCACGATCATGAATGTTGTACTAATGATTAATTGTCATACAAATAAATGTAATTCTGTTTCGCTTGGATTAAAACTATAATTAAAGATTAAAATACTACAAATAAAATTATTTACTAAATTGCAGTGAAAATGAATCATATTCATATAATTAATTATAATATAATACGATACGATATAATATAATATAAAGGAAGACCTTTGACTATCTCTGTCTACTTTACAACAGTTTTAAATATTGTTTATTCTTTACTCTGTCAGATTACGACGACTCCTCTTCTTATCACACCGGAAAAAGGAAACATGTTATTGTCCATTTGATGACATTTCTGGATGTGATTATTATCATTATTATTTTACAGCTATCTTGTGCAGTCCAACAAACAAGCAGAGGAACCCTGGATTTGTTTTTAAAACCACATTTTAAACCTCAATCCCATTTGTTATCTTTCTCAGTTCATCGTTTCTGCTGGTCATTGATGATTTTCTCACCCTGTTGAGCTTTAATCTGCGGGAGAACGTTCTGGAGCAACTCCAGAGACTTCTTGTGATACTCGGCCTGAACCTCGATCAGCTGCAGACAGCGAGACACAGAGGCGTTAATAATGAAACGAGAGGCTGTTCATCTAAATGATTAACACACTCACCGTCTGGAAGTAGTTTGCATAATCCATTTCTTTGGCCACGAAACTATACATGTCCGCTGAGAGCTGATCCTGGAAAACAGCAACATTAAAAATGATGAGAAAGAGAAGAACAGTTCGGTGAGATTTCACGTAGTGATATTGCGCAAAGCTTCTGTGTTGCACGTCACACGTAGGCTCTCTATTGGCCGACGCTGGTCATGTGATGCGTGTGACGTACACCTGAAGCGCTGCGCTGTTACACTACGTGAACTCACTCGAGGCCCACAGAGAAGGACATGAAGAGTTGAATAAAGTCGTTATTTTTGTTTGTTTTTTGCGCACAGAAAGTATTCTCGTCGCTTGATAAACTTAAGGTTGAGCCGCTGTAGTCACTCGGACTATTTTAAGAAGCCTATGGAGGAGTGATCCAGCTCTCAGATTTAATCAAAAATATCTTAATTTGTGTTCCGAAGATGAAGGAAAGTCTTACGGGGTTGAACAACATGAGGGAGAGTCATTACTGACAGAGTTTACATTTTGGGGTGAACTATCCCTTTAACCTACAATAGCATACTTCTACACGTGAAACTTGAAAAATTAGAATAGAGAGATCGAGAATAGAGAGAGAGAGAGAGAGAGAGAGAGAGAGAGAGAGAGAGAGAGAGAGAGATAAGCTCCACCCACTCTACAGATCTCCATGCGATTGGCCGCCTCCTCCATCTCCTCCCTGAGGGCGTCGGCTTTGGCCCCGATGGGTGTTTCCTTATTAGACAGAGTTGAAGATTTGGATGATTGGTGCCACCTAGAGTTGGGAGGAGAGAACGGCGTATTAAAAACACATTTGCCTCCTAAATCAAAATGTGAGATACTATAGATACATAATGCAATGCACTCAACTTAAGAAGGTAAACATATTTTAGTTTAATTTGCAAGCTGTTTTACAAGCTCGTAAAAACATATATTTTTTTCTTTTTATATAATATGATTAATATATAATATAATTGTACATGTATCTCACCGTGCGCGAGCAGAATCCATGTCCAGTACCAGTTTGGCTAAATGTTTTCTTTGCTTTTGAATGTTGGGAATTTCAACCTTTGAGGAAGCAAAAGAAAAAATAAACGGACGACAGAATGAACACATCTAATTGCTTTTATAAAACATGTACACAAATGTTCATTGTATAACACATTATTCTGAATAAAGCTGATGAAATGTCCTCTCTCTGTCTAAAATAATAAAAATTTAAAACATAAAAAGTACAATAAATACATAAATAATTGTCAAATAAAAAGAAAACACTAACTAAAATTATGAAATATTTTATTTGTTTATCTGCATGAATGTGTTGTTAAATTATTGGAATATTATCTCAAAAATCAGTGGAGCTATAAAGCAAATATTTTAGCTCGGCCTTTGACTGGATTGACCAATCAGCATCCAGGACCACAACTGTCTGTTGTATTATTTACATTACATTATTGTAAATAAAAAAATGACAAGGAATTTGAGTCCAAAGTTGGCCATAAAACAATGAAAATGAAATGTGAGTACTGTTAATTATTGTGAAAAAACTGGTTTATCTAAGTTCAGTATTAAGAACATACACACACACACACACACACACACACTCACTCACTCACACACTCACTCACACACTCACTCACACACTCACTCACACACACACACCTCAGAGAGTGTGTAGAGCGGATCCACGACGTCTCCCTCAATCTGGAGTTCGAAGAGCTGAAGTTCTTGAGCGAGTCTCTCTTGTGTCTCTCCACAGATCCTCAGCATCTTGCTACACAAACACATTCAGAGTAAACATTAGCACAGATGAGATCCTTTACAGTGCCTCTATTATGCGTTTCGGGAGATGACCTTTCATGTATAAAAGGACGGCAAAGTTTTAAAGATCAAAGATAAATGGAGTTTTTCTCTCCTAAAAGAAAGAATCGATTCCGAACTAAAACGAGTCGTCAGTAATTTCAGTCTCACTTCTCGCTGAACCTGCTGTGTAACTCATTTGCATAATGCCAGCCTGTGGTCCTGATTGGCTGAAGAGCGTCTCTAAGCTCCGCTCTCAAACACTGTAGTGTATCTGAGACTGGAAGAGTTCGGCTCGTGTTGTTCATGTCGAGGAGACGCTGTTTTCTGAGATTGAGACGGTGAAACCCACGCCATCGTCACTGTTCGTATCACTGTGATCAAGAGCTGAGATTCAGATATGATAATGAGCGTTTGCTTTCTGACCAATCACAGCAGAGCAGCTCTCAGAGAGGCGGAGCTTAGAGAGACTGAATCCTCGATGGAAGTGTTTCAGACACTGAGAGGAAAGAGCTGAAGCTGCAGTGGAGATTATGAGGAAGTGTTTATGACATTGTATGCATGTAAAACTATTATTGGAGACTCTAAAACAACATTATGAGCGTTTAATAACAGCATAATAGGGGCACTTTAAGCAGCATCTCATTGTGAAGTGTTTGAGAGCGTCTCTCACCCCAGCAGAGAATCATCCCCGAGAACAGCGGCTCCTTCCACCAGACACTGAGCCAGAGACGTCAGAGGAAGCTTCTTCTGCTCGCAAACACACGCTCGGTCAAGTTTCATGGGAAAAACAATATTTAAAAGTAGAAGTAGATTGCTCACAAAAGTGATACATTTTGAGGTTATTTATTTAAACAGCCATGAACATTGTAATGAAATGAAGAAACGAATGAATTAAAAGTTTGATCGTTATCTCTTATCTATATCTGTTGGGCTTTTTTTCCAATGCAAACTAAATTAAAGTCATTAATTACATTAATTGAATTTTAGTGACAAAACTCGCTTCGTTTCGAGACGGACACTGAGAATAATGATGATTTGCAGTTCGGTAAAAGAATCACATGTTCAGGATCCGCTCTGAATGATTCAGTGAGTCGATTCAATGAATTACTTGATTCATTTATTTTAATTACATTTTATGAATTAAACAACTCATTAACATATTTAATCACTAGGGAAAAAAACGTAATAACCTGTAAAATATTAAAGTATTAATCAATAATGTAAGACTATATACAGGTGAAACTTGAAAAATTAGAATATGGTGCAAAAGTTCATTTATTTCAGTGATTCAACTTAAAAGGTGAAACTAATATATTATATAGACTCATTACATGCAAAGTGAGATATTTCAAGCCTTTATTTGTTATCATTTTGATGATTATGGCTTACAGATATGAAAACCCCAAATTCAAAATTAGAATATTATGAAAAGGTTTTCATATCTGTAAGCCATAATCATCAAAATTATAACAAATAAAGGCTTGACATAATAATATATTAGTTTCACCTTTTAAGTTGAATTACTGAAATAAATGAACTTTTGCACCATACTCTAATTTTTTGAGTTTCACCCGTATAATAATGTATTGATTATTAAAGATTGATTCTTAAAGTGAATGACTCGTTAAAAGAACCGGCTCAAATGAGTTCATGAAAACATGTGCAGACCACGTTTAAACCCAAAAACCAAAAGTTGCTCGTGTTGCATTTATAGAAAATTAAAAAATTTAAAAAAGGAGAGAAGAGAGAACTGAAAAAAAAAAGACAATTACAAATAAATAAATACTGTTTTTATCTAAATCTGTTGAGCTCTTTTCAATGCAAAGAATGAGAGTCGGTTCCACAAAACAAGTAAATGTATTTATTAAAGTAAATTCATGTCATAAATTACATTCATGAAATTTCAGTGACAAAACTCGCTTTATTTTTCGAGACGGACACTGAGAATAATGATGAAGTGAGTCGATTCAACGAATGACTGAATTGATTTTTAAGTTTGATTAGATTTTATGAATTAAACAACAACTCATAAACATACTTAATCACTAGAAAGTATTAAACAATAATGCAAGACATTTCTCTTTATATAGAACCTTTTTTGCATAAAGGGGTCTTTAAAATTGAGTCAAGAGTTCTATAATGATTCTAAAAGTGAATGACTCGTTAAAAGAATGAGTTCTGAATGATGTGAACATGAACACACACACACACACACACTTACTGGAGGCGACCTGACGGAGCGCTTGTCCACGTCCACAGCCTGTTGACCCTGAAGACATGCGGTCAGCTTCTTGTGTGTGCTGTGAGACACCTGCTTAACTAGCTCCAGACGCTTCTCTGCCTGCACACACACACACACACACACACACACTCAGAGAGGAGCACACACATCTAGACCTCACACACATGAACCGCTTCACTCACCTGCAGCAGATCATCACTCAGGACTTCTGTCTTCTCTGCCCTGGAGACACACAGTAAACGTTCATCAGCGTGTGT
The DNA here is from genome assembly GCF_029890125.1 of Rhinichthys klamathensis goyatoka. NCBI lineage: Eukaryota > Metazoa > Chordata > Actinopteri > Cypriniformes > Leuciscidae > Rhinichthys > Rhinichthys klamathensis. Next base: position 232,851 of record NW_026607185.1, read on the forward strand.
GTGTGTGTGTGTGAACACTAATCATCCGTGACACAAAACTAATATTGACACAGAGAGCGAATGAGAGAAAGAGGAAGGAGCCTGATAACAATTATCACATGACAGACACAGTCGTTCTGTCCGGTTCACGTCAGGTCGAGTTATTAATTGTGGGTTTATCACATTAAAACCTGTAAACAACATGTTTGGATCCACATGATTACAATTAAATGAGTGAATATGAGATTTTTTAGGACCATCTTTTGCAATGACAATGAAACACATTTTCTCTCAAAAATCTCATCAGTAAATTGTGTACATAAATAAATGTGTCAAACAAAATTTACATTCCAATAGTGAGAATTTTGTGGGAATTCATGAAAATAATGTCACGACAAAACATCTTAACGGTCCTAAAAATAGTTCTTTTTGTTTTGTCTTTGTTTTCTTTATGCACAATATAATTGCTTATTTTTTCTTTTTATGTTGGGCTGAAATTCACGACATTCACACATCTTCAAAAAGCAAGACACCCTGAGTTTAAAACTGAACCATCCGCCACACACACACACACACACACACACTTCAAACACTAAAACAATGTGTGTTCAATACAGAGCAAGAGAATATTGATCAAATGCATTGATCATGTGGCAGAAGGCCATGGAAATAATTGAGTAATATCAAGCCTCTTATCAGCAGGAGTTTTGCTCTTACGTCTGGTGGAGATGTGAAGCCTTCTCTTCCACATGATGAGCACAGCCCGAGTGTGTGTGTGTGTGTGTGTGTGTGTGTGTGTGTGTGTGTGTGTGTGTGTGTGTGTGTGTGTGTGTGTGTGTGTGTGTGTGTGTGTGTGAGTGAGAGAGAGAGTGACAGACTGACAGGTTGAGACCAGACCGGCAGGTACAACAAGAGCTAATGTAAACTCACTGTTTATCTTTCAAACACACACACACACACACACACAACCACACACACACACACGTTTGCACACACACACTTTCAGAATGAGCACATACCACAGACCTCTATACAGCTTTATATATAGGATTTATAATACAGTATATATATATTATAAATACTACAGAATAACACAAACACACACTAACCCTAACATAAATATTACTGCATTTTATAATACAAATATAAATATTAAAAATTTTGCAAATGAGGATGTCCTTTGGAAACACTAAAATTATACAGACACATCCATTCACTGAACATTAGGTTTAAAAAACATTTTTTTATGCTTTTGAAAGAGTCACTTCCGCATTTATTTGATCAAAATACTGTAAAATAGTGAAATATTATTCTAATGTAAATCATCTGTTTTCTATGTGAATATATAGTAAAGTGTAATTTATTCCTGTGATCAAAGCTGAATTTTCAGCATCATTACTCCAGTCTTCAGTGTCACATGATCCTTCAGAAATCACTCTAATATGAGGATCTGATGCTCAAGAAACATTTATGATTATTTGAAAACTTTGATGGAAAGTGGAAACTGTGATGCATTTTATTTTTCAGGATTCTTTGATGAATAGAAAGTTCAAAAGATGTGTGAGTGTGTGTGTGTTTGTGTGTGAGAGAGAGAGAGATTCTGTGTGTGTGTGTGTGTGTGTGTGTGTGTGTGTGTGTGTGTGTGTGTGAATCCCTGATATCTTGACACACACACACACACACACATCATGTCCAGCATTGCTCCAGTAGGGGGCGCACTGACATCTGCCACTGAGTGACAATGAAGGAAAGAAGGCATGAATGAACAAATAAAGTGTGGAAGTTTGAGAACAGCAATGAACAAGCTTCACATAAGCAGCTGATACTGAAGATCAGAGGACAACTATGAAGTTCTGAGTTCATACACACACACACACACACACACACACACAGCAGCAGAGGGTTTTTCTGATTGTCCTGCAGTTCCAGTGAAGGCATGTGTGTTTAAAGTGTGTCATGAACCATTAGACACAATACAAACAACTGTGTGTTTGTGTTCACATCATGGACAGGAAAGACGAGTTCTTAAAACATACACATAAATAATACAGAATATACACAATATTAATCACATAAAACATTTGCAGGCACACACACACACTCTCTCTCTCTCACACACAGTAATCCAGGCAGCCTTGAACAGCTCTATAAGATTTAAATCCCTGATAGACACAAACAGACACACTCACACTCACACTCACACACACACACCAGGGCCGGATTAACCATTAGGGCAACTGGGCACTTGCCCAGGGGCCCATGACATCTAAGGGGCCCTGGGCACCAGGGGCGGAGTGGCAATCGGGAGAGGCCGCGAGGGCCGGTCTGATAAAATGTATTCATTGCAAGTTCGCCATGCGCACTTGTGGCCCAAGCGAGGGGAAGGAAAAAAAATATTTTAGATAACGGAGCGTATATTTGCACTAAGTGCCTGTCTTTTTACCAAAAAGACGCCCGTCACGGGATAGCTACAGTGGCGTAGGTCGTAGCGCGCGAGCTGCTTGATAATAGCTTTTGATGCGCTCGACCCGAGTTCGAATCCGCTTTTTGCCGAACTCTCTCTTCTCCCTTTTCCCAACACATATGAGATGTAAAATGTATAACCTAACATAAAGGTCTCTAGCGTTATATTTTGCCAACGAAATAAAATCGAAACCATGATATGGCTTTGTGCCTTTATAAAACAGCACAAGACTTTAAGAATAGGCATCCTGTGTGTGCTGGGTGATTTAAAGAAAAGTGTGCACTTTGCTCACGCGATCAGCATGGTTATCTGGTGTTTTCTCCTAAATAAAAGCTCATGGGTTTCTTGCAAGTGAAGAAATTAGGACAAAAGTATTTTAATTTTCCTGTATTATAGTGTAATGTAGACTAAAATATACTTTTGAAATATTCATTTTCATTTATAGTACATTTATAGGCTATACGGATTTTACGTCATAGGAATAATTATATAAATCATTATTACAGTATTATAATAATTGTTTGGCATCCTAAAACACCATTGATAATGTAATGTAGACTGAGACTCTCATAACTAAAAAGATGTTTGAGCCCTCTTTATTGTCCTGGTACAAATCAATGCTTTTTCTTTGTTCAACGAGCAGTTCATGGGTTGAAGCTCTTAATTTTGATCTCTCAAAGAGCACCAGATTGATGCATTTAACCTTAAAATGTACAACATTTTCTTGCGGGGGAGCATGCCCCCGAACCCCCCTAGAGGCACAGAGGTCCACCCAACGTAGTTTTACAAATTCCTATGGGAAAGAACGACCATTTAGGAACTTTACTCCAGCATAGTACAACAAAGTTCCTTTTAAGTCAGTAGAACTGTAAATGCCATATTAAAATGTCCTTGGGCAAAATATACATTTGGCCTGCCTAAGAGGGGGCCTACAAGACATTGTGCCCAGGGCCCTCTGAACTCTTAATCCGGCCCTGACACACACACATATATTAGAGATGCTCAATTATACGCAAAGGCAAAAATCATGCATTATGGATTCTTGAAATATCAACCTTTTTTAAAGTGCCCATATTATGCTGTTATTAAAGGCTCCTAATGTTGTTTTAGAGTCTCCTATAATAGTTTTTACATTTACATTTATGCATTCGGCAGACGCTTTTATCCGAAGTGAGTTACATAGCATTACAAGGTAGAAATTTACATTCTTATCAGTTGAGTTCTTGCTTTCCCTGGGAATCGAACCCATGACCTTGGCGTTGCAAGCGCCAGCGCTCTACTGTTTGAGGGGTCTTATGAACCTAAACCCGCGTGAACACACTGCATTAAACCAAATACACAAAATAATGTTATTTTTAGAACCGTCATATGATATGACCCCTTTAATGTCCTCATAATCTCCACTGCAGCTTCAGCTCTTTCCTCTCAGTGTCTGAAACACTTTCATCAAGGATTCAGTCTCTCTAAGCCCCGCCTCTCTGAGAGCTGCTCTGCTGTGATTGGTCAGAAAGCAAACGCTCATTATCATATCTGAATCTCAGCTCTTGATCACAGTGATACGAACAGTGACGATGGCGTGGGTTTCACCGTCTCAATCTCAGAAAACAGCGTCTCCTCGACACGAACAACACGAGCCGAACTCTTCCAGTCTCAGATACACTACAGTGTTTGAGGGCGGAGCCAAGTATGAAAAGTAATCTTACTTAAGATTTCTTTAAATCAGTAAAATGAAAAGTAAAACATAAATTACAAATAAATTAGATCTAAATTAAACAATGACTATGTTGTGGTACACTTCCACAATCCACTGAACATGTACTAACATGTATTTAATATATAAAAATCACTGGTAGGGAGTGAATTTGAGCTTTTATGAATTTTTAACAATCATTGCAAAATGCGACAATATAATTGTAAATTGTAATTTGTTAAATAAATTTGTTTATATATATATAGTTGTGGATTAATACTGAATTAAAAATGCAATATTATAGCATACTGCATAGTGTTTCACATAATATTTTATAAAAAATAATAGTCTACAGCCATTAGAAATAACTCTATTGTGACATCTCAGATTCTACACACACGTAACACACACACACACACACACACACACACACACACACACACACACAGCTATTGCACAAACTTCTGTTGTTTACAGCTAGTCACAGTGACAGCTGACCATGACATCATTTGAAATATTAAACAAACACGTAATAAAAATCAACGTAAACTACAACACATTTGGATGAAGGCGACTCTCGTAGAGCAGAACTGGACCACAACATTTTACTGATCATGAAAGTGAGTCCACGTTTATGGTCCTGCAACCGTAAAGATGTTCCACCAGCGGACGCTCAGAAGACGAAGCAAACGTCCGCTAGCCCAGCGGCCACACAGAGCCGGATAAACACTCATGTTCCTGCTACTGCCTGACCTTTACACTCACTCATGAGTAAACACAATTATAGAGAGAATACACAAGCATTTGTGGTCAATTATATATTTTAGAGCAGAGTATAAAATATAACATTTTATTAATTTTCCTGACTTTTCCTGACCTTGACCTTGACCACAGTTTTTCTACACCTTTTGACTAAGAAATTTCCACACTGCAAAAAAACATAAGTTTTTAATTAGTATTTTTTGTCTCGATTTTGGGGTTAAAATTTAGGGGAAATAAAAAAAACCCCAAAAGACTTGTTTTCATAGATTGTGTTTTACAATCAATGTGTTTTAAAGTTTATTTTGTCTTACTGCACTGGAAGAGCTTTTCATGTTTTAAGTATAAACAAGCTAAAAACAATTAAAGGTGCAGTAAGTGATTTCTGAGAAACAGACACGCCCCTCCCTTCATTGCTCCACCCCAACATGAATGAATACGCAATGCAAGAATGGATGTCTCTTTATCATGGCTGAAGGGAAGCAAAATGCTTCAAAATGCGACACATGAGTGGACACGCCCCCTTACTGCTGATTGGCTCTCTCTCTATCCTCCCCATCACGAGTGGACACGCCCCCTACTGCTGATTGGCTCTCTCTCTCTCCTCCCCATCACGAGTGGACACGCCCCCTACTGCTGATTGGCTCTCTCTCTCTCCTCCCCCATCATGAGTGGACACGCCCCTAACTACTGATTGGCTTTCTCTCCTCCTCCATCATGAGTGGACACGCCCCCTACTGCTTATTGCCTCACTCTCTCTCCTCCCCCATCATGAGTGGACACGCCCCCTACTGCTGATTGGCTTTCTCTCCTCCCCCATCATGAGTGGACACGCCCCCTACTGCTGATTGGCTCTCTCTCTCTCCTCCCCCATCATGAGTGGACACGCCCCCTACTGCTGATTGGCTCTCTCTCTCCTCCCCCATCATGAGTGGACACGCCCCCTACTGCTGATTGGCTCTCTCTCTCTCTCCTCCCCCATCATGAGTGGACACACCCCCTACTGCTGATTGGCTCTCTCTCTCTCCTCCCCCATCATGAGTGGACACACCCCCTACTGCTGATTGGCTCTCTCTCTCTCCTCCCCCATCATGAGTGGACACGCCCCCTACTGCTGATTGGCTCTCTCTCTCCTCCCCCATCATGAGTGGACACGCCCCCTACTGCTGATTGGCTCTCTCTCTCTCCTCCCCCATCATGAGTGGACACACCCCCTACGGCTGATTGGCTCTCTCTCTCTCCTCCCCCATCATGAGTGGACACACCCCCTACTGCTGATTGGCTCTCTCTCTCTCCTCCCCCATCATGAGTGGACACGCCCCCTACTGCTGATTGGCTCTCTCTCTCTCCTCCCCCATCATGAGTGGACACGCCCCCTACTGCTGATTGGCTCTCTCTCTCTCTCCTCCCCCATCATGAGTGGACACACCCCCTACTGCTGATTGGCTCTCTCTCTCTCCTCCCCCATCATGAGTGGACACACCCCCTACTGCTGATTGGCTCTCTCTCTCTCCTCCCCCATCATGAGTGGACACGCCCCCTACTGCTGATTGGCTCTCTCTCTCCTCCCCCATCATGAGTGGACACGCCCCCTACTGCTGATTGGCTCTCTCTCTCTCTCCTCCCCCATCATGAGTGGACACACCCCCTACTGCTGATTGGCTCTCTCTCTCTCCTCCCCCATCATGAGTGGACACACCCCCTACTGCTGATTGGCTCTCTCTCTCTCCTCCCCCATCATGAGTGGACACGCCCCCTACTGCTGATTGGCTCTCTCTCTCTCCTCCCCCATCATGAGTGGACACGCCCCCTACTGCTGATTGGCTCTCTCTCTCTCCTCCCCCATCATGAGTGGACACACCCCCTACTGCTGATTGGCTCTCTCTCTCTCCTCCCCCATCATGAGTGGACACGCCCCCTACTGCTGATTGGCTCTCTCTCTCTCCTCCCCCATCATGAGTGGACACACCCCCTACTGCTGATTGGCTCTCTCTCTCTCCTCCCCCATCATGAGTGGACACACCCCCTACTGCTGATTGGCTCTCTCTCTCTCCTCCCCCATCATGAGTGGACACGCCCCCTACTGCTGATTGCCTCACTCTCTCTCCTCCCCCATCATGAGTGGACACGCCCCCTACTGCTGATTGGCTCACTCTCTCTCAATTCTCTCTCCTGATTCACTTTCAATAGCGTTTCTTCATGAAAACTAGATCAGAATTTCTCAAAGTCAGCTGAGCATTATAATAATAATTTTCATTAATATAAGATTTTTTTGAATTTCCATGACTATTCCTGCCCTGGAAATCACAGTTTTTTAAAGTCCTAGACATTTCCAGGTTTTTCACGTCTGTGGGAATTCTGTCTACTGGACTTTTCTGTGTATGAAGTTATAAAATCTGACTTGCCGATGTGTCATTATTCTGCATCAGATGTGATTCTGTCTTATACAGCTGGGTGGAGTAAACAAACACCCCATCGGACGAGCTAAACCATGTCAAACACCGATTAACCAGCAGCGTGAGGTTACCACGCTATTTCCATCAATCCACACAGAGGTTTGTGTTTGACAGTGAATTACGTAAAGTGATTTCTAATGCGTGTAATCTGATTAAAGGTGAAACTCACCTGCTAACTCTGACTGTGTGTGTGTGTGTGTGTGTGTTTTCCCACAGTGAGCGGCAGGTGAAAGGCAGGTGTGGTTGGCATTAGCACACAAACACACCGTCAGAACCGTGCCTGAGATCTCAGCGTCTCTGATTCACCCTGAAAACCACCCAACACACACACACGGGAAAACACCAGTGATGCGTCTCAGTAAAGTCAACTCTCATTAAATCAGTCACAAGCAGAAGAGATTCACATGACGCCTTGCATTACAGCATCTTGATAATGACACATTTATACAGAGAGAAATAACACGCCCATTCTCCTGAGACACACACACACAACACACACACAACACAGAGGGAAAACAGAGGGATTTTATAGCTCAAGAATATATTCATATGAAAACTGATCTGATGAAAACAGTCTTACGATGATCACAGATGGACGGACAGATGGATGATAGATGACGGTGACTAAGTTATATCAGAATTTTATTTTTGTGAAAACTGTTCAGGCCTAATGAAGTCGTCTGCTCATGTGTGTATCAGTAAATGTGTGAGGTGTGTATGTGAGAGTGTGTGTGTGTGTGTGTGTGTGTGTTAGGTGTACGTGAGTTTGAAGTGATTCCCTTTCAATTCCCTTCCCTGCTCAACTCCAGCAGGAGAACATGTGCGTCTGTTCCGCTCCGCAGACACACACACACACACACACACTCACAACTGTCCATGAAGCGAGACATGATGACACACACACAACTGTCCATGAAGCGAGACATGATGACACACACACACACACACACAACTGTCCATGAAGCGAGACATGATGACACACACACAACTGTCCATGAAGCGAGACATGATGACACACACACACACACACACACACACAACTGTCCATGAAGCGAGACATGATGACACACACACACACACACACACACAACTGTCCATGAAGCGAGACATGATAACACACACACACACACAGATAACTGTCCATGAAGCGAGACATGATGACACACACACACACACACACACACAACTGTCCATGAAGCGAGACATGATGACACACACACACACACACACAACTGTCCATGAAGCGAGACATGATAACACACACACACACACACACACAGATAACTGTCCATGAAGCGAGACATGATAACACACACACACACACACAGATAACTGTCCATGAAGCGAGACATGATGACACACACACACACACACACACAACTGTCCATGAAGCGAGACATGACGACACACACACACACACACAGATAACTGTCCATGAAGCGAGACATGATGACACACACACACACACACACACAACTGTCCATGAAGCGAGACATGACGACACACACACACACACACAGATAACTGTCCATGAAGCGAGACATGATGACACACACACACACACACACACAACTGTCCATGAAGCGAGACATGACGACACACACACACACACACAACTGTCCATGAAGCGAGACATGATGACACACACACACACACAACAGTCCATGAAGCAAGACATGATAACACACACACACACACACACAACTGTCCATGAAGCGAGACATGATGACACACACACACACACAACTGTCCATGAAGCGAGACATGATGACACACACACACACACACACACACACAACTGTCCATGAAGCGAGACATGATAACACACACACAACTGTCCATGAAGCGAGACATGATGACACACACACACACACACAACTGTCCATGAAACGAGACATGACGACACACACACACACACACACAACTGTCCATGAAGCGAGACATGATCACACACACACACACACACACACACACACACAGTCCATGAAGCGAGACATGATGACACACACACACACACACAACTGTCCATGAAGCGAGACATGATGACACACACACACACACACACACACAACTGTCCATGAAACGAGACATGACGACACACACACACACACACACAACTGTCCATGAAGCGAGACATGATCACACACACACACACACACACACACAGTCCATGAAGGGAGACATGATAACACACACACACACACACAAACACACACACAGCCATCTCACAGAAACTGATCACTGTTACCTCGTTTCCACCAAAAAAGAACTGGTGCTGGTTCAAAGTTGGTTCAACTAAGTT
>NW_026607185.1:250000-252500 GCF_029890125.1 Rhinichthys klamathensis goyatoka
GTTTCTTCAGAACACAAACCGGTGTGTGTGGATCAAACCACTCACACACCCGACTCACCGGTCGTGGTTGCTGATTGGCCGATGCAGTCACGTGCTCAACACACGCAGTCTGTGATTGGTTACAATACAAAACCTCTGCAAAAAAAAAAAAATGTATTTAACAAATAAAAAATGTTGATGCAATGGGAGTTAACACTGTAATGATTAGTTTGGAAATCTTAGCAATTAATCAAATTTTATTTGCATTTATTTGATTTTTGCAAAGAATTATGAAAAAAATTCATTGAGATATGACTTATTTAAATCAATGTATGTTTATATATATGGGGCCTATGTTTTATTAGTTTTCAGTTGAATTGTATTTCAAGGAAATATGACGTTACATTTAAAAAGCTCAATAAATGCATGATGTTTATTACTATAAGTCGAAGAATAATCGTGTATGTAAATAAAAACAAATATAAATAATTGTGCGATTCCAATATTGACCAAAATAATTGTGATTATGATTTTTGTCATAATCGAGCTTCGAGCAGCTCTAATATTTTGCAGCTCAATTTTGTAATTGTTATTTTATGTTGTATTGTTCTTAAATTAATTGTTAATTTTAATTTTATTCTGGTAAAGCGCTTTTGAAATGCAACTTTTGAAAATAAAAGATTAATATTATTATTATTTTCTGTACATATTAATTGTTTTTGCCAGTCAGCGCTCAAGTCCAAAAAGTGTCCCGATGTTCCCAACGGCCCGTCGCGCTCGTTCTCCCAGCATGCTCTAGTTCCTGCACAGACCGAACGCTCGATTGGCTCCTGCAAACGTTTGAGAAATCTCCAGTTCAGAGACGCGAGGCGTTCACATGTACAACTCACGGCCGCATAACCTGAAGTTGCAGCCAGAAATGTAAATTGCTAATTCTCATTCGTGTCCTTCACAAAAGCACACAAGAGTGCAATAAACCACAGTCTCTTGTCTGTAGAGTGATTTATGTTCACTTGCTTGTACGTTGTTGTAGCTTATAATTGCTTTCATTCTGAAAGTGTAGATATATAAACATATCCTGTGTTTACATCATTGCAATTAATACCGACATACTGCATGCAAGATGTCTTTCTCCAAACCAAAATACTGTTTAAACCAGGTAATATTACTCAGGATAAGTGTGATCAATATAATAACATTCCCATCTGAACTTGCGGAGTCCAGTTCAGCTCGGACACAAACTGACAGACATAACAGCAAAAGAAATACATACACATGCAATTGAGCCAGAGACAGATCATCCGATAAAATTAGACTTGAAAAGTCAGAAAACGTTGCAAATCTTCAATATTTCACAGAATACTGGATTGTGATTGGTCAACGGTGTCCTTCTGTGCTCAAATACTTGTGTATAATGACGTTAGCTTATTAAATAGTATTTAATAAATATTTATACACAGTAAAAAACCTCGGGTTATGTTTTTTTTTAACCCAACCGTTGGGTTACACATATCGGGTCACTATGTTGGGTTATTTAAAAAAAATTCTGTGTTTCGGTTATTTTTGAAATCGTTGGGTAATTTCTAGTAATAACCCGGCTGTCGGGTTAAATACGTATGTTGTATGTACACTTGTGTATTTTGAATTTATGTACTCAATTCTATGTAAATAAATTCTAGACTGCCCAATATTTAGTTTGCTATTTAAAAATATATTTGTTGAGACACGTTTGTTTTATACAAATAAACACTCTGTATTTGAAAACATTTTTAAAGTAACGTCATAAATAAAAAATAAATGGTTAATTTAACTGTTGGGTTACTTTTAACCCAATGCATTGGGTTAAAATTAAAAAAGGTGCTATACCACCCCATAGTTGGGTTACTCGTTGGGTTATTTTTAACCCAACATTATTAAGTGAGTAATTATTATTTATATGTTAGCTCACCTGACCGAGGTTTTCTCCCGTGTTCCATGACATTTACTGACTGATAGAAACAAATATAAACCTAAAACACGACTGAAATAGCTCCTTTATTCTCTTCCACACTATGACTAAAAGTATTCATATTTAATGCTGTAATAAAACATGTAAATTCTGCCATGCTCCACATTTAACCAGAATATAAACCACAAATATGTCCTTAGCAAAAGCCAACAATGCATTAGTGCATTAACCAGTGTAACTGCAGACGCTGAGGACGATCTCGACTGATTCATCTGGAGCTCGTTCCTCCACGATCACACACACACACACACCTGAGATGTGTGATGGCACACACTGCATTTACTTGCTCGTAGATGTTTACTCGTTCTGTTACAGATTCTATATGCAAACTTTCTAGTTTTAGCAGATATATGCAATTTACCGGCTTTTAGTATTTATATACAGTTATCTGTGTAAATAATATATGATTTTAAAGCTAAAAGCGACAACAATTAGATTTGGATTTCATGGGGTGTTTAAAGTCAGCATGAAACAGACGTTGCACTCTTTAGTCTTTAGTGCCGTGTATCTAGG
>NW_026607185.1:260000-335273 GCF_029890125.1 Rhinichthys klamathensis goyatoka
CATTGAAAATAAATGCAAAAGGCAAAGAGTTTTGTATTATTGTTGTATTGATATTTTCAAAAATGGAGGACTTAACAGTTCCCATGAACTAATTTCATAGAGAATTACAAAAAACATACATAATGCAAACCACAGTTGTTTAGAGAGGATTCACACAACTAATGTAAATTCTGCATTGTGTAACATATGTAACCACACACAGTAAGTGGAGCATATACTCAAATTCATAAAGAACTCTTTCTCTTGCAATAACATTTGACAGTAAGTGGAGCATATACTCAAATTCATAAAGAACTCTTACTCTTGCAATAACATTTGACAGTAAGTGGAGCATATACTCAAATTCATAAAGAACTCTTACTCTTGCAATAACATTTGACAGTAAGTGGAGCATATACTCAAATTCATAAAGAACTCTTACTCTTGCAATAACATTTGACAGTAAGTGGAGCATATACTCAAAATCATAAAGAACTCTTACTCTTGCAATAAGATTTGACAGTAAGTGGAGCATATACTCAAATTCATAAAGAACTCTTACTCTTGCATTAACATTTGACAGTAAGTGGAGCATATACTCAAATTCATAAAGAACTCTTACTCTTGCATTAACATTTGACAGTAAGTGGAGCATTAACATACTTCAAATGTTCGTCAATGTGGATTAAGAACAGCAAACTAATTTATAAACCTAGAATTCATTTCAGTGGATTCACAAAAACACTGTAAATTCTGCATTGTGTAACATACTCAAATTCATAAAGAACTCTTGCATTAACATTTGACACTAAATAGAGCATATACTTAAAATGCTGTTCTTAATACATGTTGACGAACAAAAACATTTCTAAAAATAGTAACCGTCAGTTGTCAGTTAACCGACAGAGGACTCTACTTAAACAGAGGACTTGTGGACAGAGGACTCTACTTAAAGGAACACTCTGACTTTTTGGGACTTTAGCCTATTCACCTTATCCCCCAGAGTTAGATAAGTCCATACATACCTTTTTCATCTCCGTGCGTGCTATAAGTCTGTTTGACGCACCCACCGCTAGCCTAGCTTAGCACAAAGACTGGATGTAAATGGTTGCAGCTAGCATACTAATCCAAATAAGTGACAAAATAACGCAAACATTTTCCTATTTACATGTTGTGATTTGTATAGTCACAGAGTGTACAAAAAACAAAGTCACATGAGACACAGACATATTTTAACCGTATAAATACTGGGAACTATATTCTCTGAAGGCGAAGCACTGCTACTTGGGCGGAGTGATAACCGCAGCACCTGAGACGCCCCGTGGTGAGGAGCAGAGAGCGCGTCTCAGGTGCTGCGGTTATCACTCCGCCCAAGTAGCAGTGCTTCGCCTTCAGAGAATATAGTTCCCAGTATTTATACGGTTAAAATAATGTCTGTGTCTCATGTGACTTTGTTTTTTGTACACTCTGTGACTATACAAATCACAACATGTAAATAGGAAAATGTTTGCGTTATTTTGTCACTTATTTGGATTAGTATGCTAGCTGCAACCATTTACATCCAGTCTTTGTGCTAAGCTAGGCTAGCGGTGGGTGCGTCAAACAGACTTATAGCACGCACGGAGATGAAAAAGGTATGTATGGACTTATCTAACTCTGGGGGATAAGGTGAATAGGCTAAAGTTTCAAAAAGTCGGAGTGTTCCTTTAAACAGAGGACTTGTGGACAGAGGACTTGTGGACAGAGGACTCTACTTAAACAGAGGACTTGTGGTTTTTTTTACACAGACAACCATTTACTACTTACACAGAGGACTTGTGGTTTTTCAGTGGCAGTGCAGCCTCTCTGACACTTTCACTGAAAGAGCCCGTTCTTTAAAGCGAGTGCTTTATTTGATAGTTTATCTCCATCCAGTTCCATAAAAATCTTTTGGACTACCTCAAAAGTGTAGCGGAGGTCAGTAGGGTAGCTGAGGTTCAAGGCATACATCAACCCAAACAGCATAGCAACAGCTAATGATGCATTGTCCAGATATTGCAACACCTTCATGCCTTCAAGGACAATGCCAACATCCTCTGGTTCATCAGAAGCATGTTGTTTGAGAACATAAATCCCAAGAGTGGTCTCTTCAATGGCCTTATTGATGCTGACTTCATCCATGCCCTGTACAAAACAAACATAGGTAAATGTAGGAAAATAAGACCTAATGAGAAAAGAATAAAGATTAAACTAAGCAGCCATACTAGGGCTGGGTATCGATTCAGATGTTCCAATTTGATTTGATTTCGACTTGTAAGCTCTCAATTCGATTCTCGATTCGATTCTAAATTAATAAAAATAAAGTAACAACGGGAAACATTGTATTTTAATTTCGAGAGGGATGTACAAAAACAAATGCTTAATATATATTAGCAAAACCATACATTTATACATGTTCTGCTAATTAATGAATAATTTCATCTCAAGTGAACAGGTAAGAGAACAGGAGAAGAGTGGAAGGAAAAACAACAAAAAAGAGATTCATGTACTTACCACATATTCCTGCACAAGGCTTTCTGGATCTTTACCCATGTAGATACAGACTCCCTTAATGACACACTCTCGTCCAGCATCTACATCATCACACTGAAAGAAAATTTATGACAGTTGTTTTCAGATATCATTGGTGACTTCAAATGTTACATTTAAGTCAAGTTTGGTTTGGCTAACCCTAAGCGTTTGGAGAATTTTGCAGAAAACTTTTATCTGACTCCATTTCATCACAAACCTCGAATTTAGGTTTGAATGCCAATTGATTACTGACTATTTATATAATAATTGACCTAGACACTTGATTATTTAACTCTTTCCTCAATAAGGGCATTCCAAGTCTTAAATGTGCACGGACAGTCCAGGTATGTACATGGAAAGCGAGAACTACGTCCAAAATGTGGATGCTTTAACTTATAGTGATGCAAAAGCTTGGACCTACTTGACACAGTTTCTGTACAACCCTTACAACTCCACATTCCCAGGACCTAACCCTGTAACATAAAAAAAAGTCATTAGGTACAATTAAAGCTCCAAATTGAAATTTAGATATAAACAAAATGGTCCACTATTAAACTAGTAACTACACAATTAAAATATAAAAAACACATATACTATCTAGACTAACACTAAACAACTAAATATGTTTTTAATGTTGTTA
The DNA here is from genome assembly GCF_029890125.1 of Rhinichthys klamathensis goyatoka. Lineage (NCBI taxonomy): Eukaryota > Metazoa > Chordata > Actinopteri > Cypriniformes > Leuciscidae > Rhinichthys > Rhinichthys klamathensis. The sequence goes on from NW_026607185.1 coordinate 263,170, forward strand.
AATATCCTATTGGAATTGCAACATTTATAATGCAAGCATACATTTTGAATTATGTATTTAAGTCACAGATTTAGGACTTTAGCAGCAATACGAAAGGAAATTAACAGACTTACCCATTAAAAGCTTTTGAGTGTGTGTGCAAAGATGACCTATGATATAAATTATTTAGAATTAGTGAGGAACTCAGCACATAGCTTCACATAATTGAAAGACCACAAACAGACAGTGCAATAGAATAGGAGTGCAATAATTCTGAATAGAATATACATATTGATAAAATGTTTTTTGAATGTGCCTTATGTAAGATTTTAAATATGTAAGATAGCAATAACTGTAAAGTGACTATTTTAATGGGGGTTAAATGTAGGTTAATTAATCTGTTCTTTTGTTTGAATTCATTTTGATTTTGTTAAGTTACATTTTTTTTTTTTTTTTTTTTGCTTTTCAATCCGGAAGAACGAAATTGCTTGGAAAAAAACGCAAAAATAACCAATTTCAAACACCAGTGCGTTTAGTGTTTTAAGAGATGTGCAGCCTGTACATATCGGTCACATCTCAAAATGTGTTTTGGGGTTTTATGACCCTTTAAGGAATTGCGAGGTGGAATAGCTGCAGATTTCTCTCACGCACTTTATGAGCAGTGACTTCATGTCTCATTTGTCTCAGACGCGCTGCGCTGATCACACGTATTTAGCAAAATTATTTGCCTTTTGCTGAATACTGCGCTTCAACTGTTTAAAAATCACCTGTTTTTAAACCTCAGTGCTTAAAACACATGCAAACGATAAGCTTTCGAGGTCGCGCAGCATAGCAACGTAACATGAACGCAACCACACAGAGATAACAGTTAATTCAAAATCTATACATCGAAGTTGAGCTTCGAGCGGGAAACTCAACTTCCATAGGAATTAACTAAAAACGTTCGCTCTGCTCTTTGCTTCGATCACGCACTTTTATTGAAAATGAGGTCGACACTCGCAAAAGGCCCTTTTTTGCCATTTGCGAGTGTCGACCTCATTTTCAATAGCCTAAGTTATGCGTGATCGAAGCGAGGAGCAGAGCGAACGTTTTTAGTTCATGGAAGTTGAGTTTCCTGCTCGAAGCTCATTTTCAATGCAAAGCTTTAATCAACATGAGGAAAACAAGATTCACAATATTTAATTTGATGAGAAATACCTCAGTTTCAAAAATACCAGTTGTGCTTAGGTGCTGAGGTTTCCACCGACTGAGAGTGACGTTAGGCCTACGTTGACTCTTGATGCTAAATCTAACAGAGGGTGTTAAAGTGTTGATAATTGTACTGAAAACTGTAATCTAGTGGAAATATCACCTAAATTACTACAAAACAAACATAAAGCAATATGATTAACTTACTTTTTAGAAATTCGGTCGGTGTCCGTCGTCTGAGGCTGCAGAGTCTTGCACAGTTTTGGCGCAAATTGACGGTTGATTCTCCTTTTACTGCATTTGGCGCATCCTTCTAATTGATGCATTACCGCCACCTTCTGATCCGGAGTACCCCGGTTGTGCCCAAACACAATTATATTGATTTCAGTTTTTAATTCAATCAATTTCCATCAACGTGAGAAAAATGTCTAAATACAGCACTTAAAAGAAATAAATGAAATCTACTTGATTAAATCATATTCACCAAAGAAACATAAATGAATCGTGTTGTATATATATGCTTTATTTGTGTAATTTCAAAGACCTGATATGTCCATTTTTTTCAGTGTAGATAGATAGATAGATAGAAGGACAGATAGATAGATAGATAGATAGATAGATAGATAGATAGATAGATAGATAGATAGATAGATAGATAGATAGATAGATAGATAATTAGGGAGATAGATAGATAGATAGATAGATAGATAGATAGATAGATAGATAGATAGATAGATAGATAGATAGATAGATAGATAGATAGATAGATAGATAGATAGATAGATAGATAGATAGAAGGACAGAGATAGAAGGACAGATAGATAGATAGATAGATAGATAGATAGATAGATAGATAGATAGATAGATAGATAGACAGATAGAAGGATAGATAGATAGATAGATAGATAGATAGATAGATAGATAGATAGATAGATAGATAGATAGATAGATAGATAGAAAGAAGGACAGATAGACAGATAGACAGATAGATAGATAGATAGATAGATAGATAGATAGATAGATAGATAGATAGATAGATAGATAGAAGGACAGACAGACAGACAGATAGATAGATAGATAGATAGATAGATAGATAGATAGATAGATAGATAGATAGATAGATAGATAGATAGATAGATAGATAGAAGGACAGACAGACAGACAGACAGACAGATAGATAGAAGGACAGATAGATAGAAGGACAGATAGATAGATAGATAGATAGATAGATAGATAGATAGATAGATAGATAGATAGATAGATAGATAGATAGATAGATAGATAAGGGGTCAGAATCTCCATCACTTCATCATAAAACCACTAAAACCAAACAACAACATCAGATTTACTCAAGCAAACCTGAACACCTCAAACTAACAGCTGTTCTATAACTGACATCCTAAGCGTCACATTTTATTATTTGCATATGTAAATATATCAGGTTAAGCAGTTTGTATATCAATGACCCGTCGACTGCTCGACTGCTAATCGTCCATCACCAGCAGTCAGCAGATGAAGGTTTTTAAGGTGTTTTAACGTGTTTTAAGGTGTTTTACCTGCCCACTGTCTGGTTAGCCAGTTGTCGCATTCGGTTGAATTGCTTCTTCATCTTCCTGCAATTTGCGCGTGAATCCCGATGGATGAAACACAAACTGACATTCCTCACTTAAAGAACAACCGTCGGGAAATATTCCACGGCACGGGCCATAGTGAACGATTCCTCTTCGCTGTGTAACCATCACCAATATGCGATGAAAACGCCAGAAATCATTATTTGCGCGTTCTGTTCGTCGCTCGAGATGCTCCGCTGAATGCCGGTGACGCGCGGCTGGGGCAGCAGGGCATTCTGGGAAATGTAGTTCTGACGTGAGAAGGAATGTTTAAGAGACGTCGTGTGTTCCGTTTTTAAGATCTAAACGTTTAAAGCTTTCGTTACATTCAAGTAAAATATTCCAGTAAAAAAAAAAATTCTGGTAATATAATGAGCTAATATAATCATAAACATGCAGCTAATGAAGTGAAATCACTGTAATGTTTTAATATAATATGCCTTGAAAATGAATTACATAATTTACTAAATATATTTGTAAAATAATTTAATTATTCACGATCAAATAAAAAATATACCAATAAGAAAAATAGTTATTGTAACAATGTTGCCATCGTGTGGATGTCCTGTAGAAGTGCTGCTTTGAGAGAGAATATAAAATGTAGTATCTTCCCAGGAATGAGCAAACAAATTAATAATGTATGAACGACACCATACTTATTTAATATTCGTAAATTTAGAACGAGTAACTTTATATCATATTCACATTTACATTTATTCATTTAGCTGACGCTTTCATCCAAAGCGACTTACAAATGAGAGTTCAACTAACAAAAGGACAACAATATGCAAGTGCTATGACCCTTTCCAGTTTTTTTATAAAGATAATATATATAGAATAGAAGATAAAGTGTTAGTATTAATGGATCAAGTGTTGGATATCATATATATGAAATTATATCATGAGACTGGTGACTCTTAAAGCACTTTGCCTTCACATTCATACAAAACAATGTCAATTTTTTTATAAACATTTATGACATAATTTGTCATCGCTTTCTGCTGCAGTGTCATTGAGGCGTGTCCTCTGCGCAGAATCATTGACAGCAGTTCGCGCATGCGCAGTGTGGAGTGTCAGAGCGGCAAGATGGCGGCCCTCAGAGCGGGTCTCCTAACCCGACCTCTTATTAAAGGAAAAACACCGAGAATCTCTGAAATTTTCCTCGGAACAAGAGCAGGTGCTGTCTTATACATACGCCACCCCCTTATTATGCGAATATAAGCTATAAAAACAGTGTTTTATAGGATAAAAAGATGATAACCTTCATTTCAAGGCCGGTGAGCTAACAGGCTAACCGAATCCATGATACTACTTTTACGTGTTTGTAAACAAATGTAGTTCATTGTTAACTGCTTTGCATTTGGATTAATTATTGATTTGTTTTAAGTGCATTATAAACTAAGTGTCTTTTTAACAAATGTGTTTCTACTAAATGTCCAACTTTGTTATAGGATGTAGTTTTCTTCATATTGCAGATTTAATGAATTCATTAAACTAGATAATGCATAATAACATGTCTACATTTAAAATGCATTTTAATCTGACTAAGGTTGTCTGGAGAACACAGGTACTATAAATGAAGTATTGTACTTTATGTGGAATCATTATAATGTTTTATGTTGTGTTTTTGCAGCCTCTGGTGGTTCGAAGGACATGCTGCCCGGCCCGTACCCCAAAACCCCAGAAGAGAGAGCGGCAGCGGCCAAGAAATACAACATGACGCTGGAAGATTACCAGCCCTTTCCTGATGACGGCCAGGGGCGAGTATCAGTCTACTGTTCACACACTTGCAATGAATAATGTGTTTTCCTACCTAAATGTTGAATAGCTGGTGATGTATTTAAATATGTTTGCACTGTTGTTGCGCAGGCTTGGTGATTACCCGATGCTGCCGGACCGATCGCAGCATGAGAGAGACCCCTGGTATCAGTGGGACCATCCTGATCTGAGGAGGAACTGGGGAGAGCCGGTAAGAATCCATATAAATCCTGGTTCATGGAAGTGACATCATTGCACACATGCATTGGGTATTACCTTCACGAAAACATTTTGCACCACTGTGCACACTCCAGCATGCACACTCTTTCATTGCATTGCATGCTTTTTGAAGCAGAGAAGAACGACAGCATATAATCTTTAAAGCAGCATGCAGTTTTGCTATCTTGCTGACTATTTGTATAAATATGTAGTATTTCTGAGCCTTTAAAATGTGAGATGTAATAACTGAAGTGCTCAAACAAATTTAGATCTAGAACCATTTTTGTACGGTAGCATAAAACATTAAAATTGCAGCTTATTGCTCAATTTTGATATTAAAGGGTTACAGGGTTCTCAAGTTTTATTAAAAGCTTGGAGTGAGATCACATGCGGTTAGGGGAGGAGCCTAAATGGAGCCCCGCCCCCGCCTATCCCCGCCCCCAATTTTACCCATTGTTCATAATTAACCAGCAAAAATTGAAATTATAACAATTGGTAAATCTGATAAATGACAGAGCAATTCATCACATCAAATATAGGCCTACTCTTTAATGTTATATTTCAAAATTAGGCTACAAATATATAACAAATTGCTCCAAAATGTTTGGAAAAACAAATATTTTTGCATTTTTCCCTGACATCTTTGAAAAATACAAATGCAATGGCAATGATTAGGCTAATGTATGTTTTGACAGGATATACAATATTATCAAGAGCACTCTGCTTTAGCCTTAATGTAACTAGAAATACTATTAATACAGTATAATATAGAATTTAAAATAAACTGAAGAAATACATCTTCATTCCTTCCCATACCCAATAACATTTCCTTAGCCAAACCGAGCCAAAGCTTTTGGCCTGGTTGCAAAGCAGTTGTAGAGTTTTTGACTGCATCAATAATGTATACGGTGGGCTATATATTAAATGTTCTAGTCTAAAAATGTTAGGCGAGCTTTCTTCCAAATTACTTTCTCCATCACGACGTGTGTTCGCGCGATGTCGCGGTGGCCGAACTTCCGTGTGTGTTCGCGGACTTCGCGCGTCTATAAGTTGCCTATAGTAACGAACGCAATCTGGCCGAGATGCGGACGCGCTGGCGGCAGGAAACTTATCTTTGTGTGCATGCGCCTCGTATACAACGTTATATATAAAGCTTGCAGGACAACTTGGTTGGCATTGCCTTTTCAGCGTGAGATATACACAGTGTGGCGTGTGAGCGTGTGAACTGGTTGAATTGCGTGTGTCTCACGGCCAATGCGTGAGACTTGAGAACCCTGGGGTTAGTTCACCCAAAAATGAAATTTCTGTCATTAATTACTCGCGCTCAAGTCGTTTCAAGCCCATGAGCTCCATAAATCATCTTCGTAACGCAAATGAAGATATTTTTGATGAAATCCGAGAGGTTTCTGACCCCACATAGGCAGCAACGTCATTGCAACTTTCAAGGCCCAGAAAATTAGTAACGACATTGTTAAAATAGTCCATGTGACTACAGTGGTTCAACCTTTAAATGTTGAATAAAATCTTTATTTTAGGGGGTTTTTGCACATAAAAAATATTCTAGTCACTTTATAACATTAATAATGACGTTGCTGCCTATGGAGGGTCAGAACATCAGGGTGAGTAATTTCATTTTTTAAAATTATTTCCCAGAAAAGAATATTCCAGAAATGTCATTTTTGGGTGAACAATCCCTTTACGATGTTTAAATGCATATATATCAAGTGTCCGATTGAATGTATCAAGTATAATAAAGATTTATAATGGAGAATGTTAATGCATTGTCTTTGAAATTGTCCACGTCTCATTGGCTTTCTCAGATTAGTGGCTGTTTTGTGAGGTTTTCTGTTTGTGTTGCAGATGCACTATGACTTTGACATGTACATCAGGAACAGGGTTGACACGTCTCCGAGCCCGGTGGACTGGAGGACCATGCGTAACACCCTGCTGGGCTTCCTGGGCTTCATGGGCCTGATGTTCGGCTTGGGCGAGATGTTCCCCTTCTACCAGCCTGTGGTGAGTAGAGGGACAACAATGAGCAATTTACATAAAGTAGGGCTGTGAAACGATTAATCGCATCCAAAATAAAGGTTTGTGTTTACATACATTATATATATGTGTGTATAATTATTTTGTAGATATAAATACATGCACATGCATGTATATATTTAAGAAAAATGTGTTATTTATACAAGATTTATATATAATATAAATTCAATTCACATTTATGTGTAAAGGGCTTTTCACAATACACATCGTTTCAAAGCAGCTTTACAGAAAATGCATTAGTCCACATTAAAATTTATGTATTTCACAATTTAGAGGGAACTAAGTTTTGTTAAGGTAACAAAATCACAGTTTAGCGAAAAAGATAGTAATTTACACAATGTAATAATTTAATGCAGAAACAATGAGGTAATTGAGGTAATGAATACTTGTTTAACAAATGATTGACATTTAGAAAGGAAAAAAAAATATATATATATACATACAGTATATACATGCAAATAGTTCTTAAATATATACGTGTGTGTGTTTTTATATATACAAAATAATTATACACAGCACACACACATATATTATGTAAACACAAACTTTTATTTTGGATGCGATTAATCGTTTCACAGCCCTAAAATAAAGGGAAGTGTGTTGTTCCTGCACCACTAGTGGCACCAAACGCAATTGCAAACTGTTTTAGCAGCGCAAACATGTTTAGAGACGTTCATTAATTTTGCAGCTTTGTTTGCAAGTAATTACACACAGCCTTTCCTGTTGCACAAAATCATTGCGCTAGCAACAGCAATGTCATGGGTTCGATTCTCAGGCAACTGATTAAGTGAAAAACACGAATGCAATGTCAGTCGCTTTAGATAAAGATCATTTGTTAGATGTGGCTAAAGTTATATTCTCTGATTTCTCAGTTGCATGTACAGAGCTTACTGGAATAGTCTGTCATTCCATCACTTTGTAGAGGTTTTTTTTTTTTTTTTTTAAATAGGGTAATTAGTAATTATTCACTTGCCAAATAGTCTTTAAAAACAACATGAAAATGAATTGTGGATCATCATTCTGCCTGAAAAAAACGGTGAAAAAACAAAGCTTTCCACAAATCTTATGAATAATCGTCTTTCTCTTTCCAGGCACCTAAACAGTATCCTTACAACAACCTGTATCTGGAGAGAGGTGGAGACCCGGAGAAACAACCAGAACCTGTCAATCATTATGAAATCTAATGCTAGAAGCCTGTCTGTTCCATAACTTGTGTATATTTCTGTCTCTCTAATAAAGTTAACTTAAACCGAAAGCTTGTCAGTTCTTATAATGCTTCTACTTTTCATTCAAATGAGACTCATGACAAATGAGATCAATTTTTATTTTTTATGATCTGTGCCAGATGAATGCATTCATTTCATATTTCTTTTATTCATTTTATTTTCAATAGCTTTTATTTACCTTATGGCAGTAAAGTATGTCAAAATAAAATGCCGTAAGAACAACATTAAGTGTTAAACACCATAAAACTTCAAATCAATATAGTTGTGTATAATTCAAGGTTAGCTGGCTTTTTTACTTTTTGCTCTAGATTTGGAGATACAATCTCTCAAATATTAAATATGTAATAAACATTTTGGATGGGTGGTATTGGCCTTATTTATTTATTAAAATGTTATTTGTTTATTCATTTTGAAATGTTGGCTTGAGTAGAAAGATAAACCGAGTCCGGGGTTTGAGTTTTAATCGTTTCGTACAGTCCCTCGCCGGTTGCCGTACTGGACTACAATTCCGCACCGGACTACATTCCCCATGAGTGTCGCGAGGAGCGCCGCTGACTGAACTCTCATCAACACAAACGAGACTATTAATCACCAACAACCGTAAGTACACAGACAGCACTTAGCATAATTTGGCGTTTTTAGGACAAACTCGAGATTCTGATGTTTTATTGTGTGTGATTGTGGTCTGACCGGTGTGTCAGTGTGTTTTGAAGCGCAGATAGTGAACGGCAGGTTGATGCTAATGCTAACGCTAAGAGCAGCTGATCAGGAATAAACGTGATTATAAACATATACTTCTGCTCTAAATGAACTCCACGCGGCATTTATTACACATATACTTTAAAAGGATGACAAAAGAAGCTGAGATTACAGATCATTTGAGTCTGAGAAATAATATATGCTGTAGGCTGTCACACACTCATACCCGAGTCTGTTTGTGATTTCTTTGAGGATTATTGCGGAAATGTGATAGTACTGTTATCTGACATAATATTAAGTCACTTTTACAGGTTCTTTAGGCTGATATGGCATTGTTAGTGCAGAGGAATGTCATTTAAGTGCTGACAGGTAAATCACACCATGTTCTTCTTGTCCTTTCAGGAGTTTGGAGGAAGATGAGGGTGAAGGAGATCCTCAGGACGGCCTCTCAGGCATGGAGTCCTGCGAGACAGCATCCCACATACCTGGCCTTAGGTATACAGGTGTATATGTGTGTGTTTCCACCTGTCAGCCAGTGTACAGCAGTGGATGACACCGAGTTTCACTAAAAATGCTTGAATAATAATCTCAGTTTCTTCACTTTTTCATATCCCCAGGCACCGCAGCGCAGCAGTTAGACGCGTCTTTCAACACCAGCTCCGTTCTGGAGATCTTCGAGATGGATTTTGCTGATACGTCCATGGACATGAAGCTCAGAGGAACTCTGCCCACCTCCAACAGGTGTGTTTCTGTGCACTAGCGCTCAGAAGTTTGGGGTCGGCAACATGTTTTAATGTTTTCTTCTGCTGCTCCAAGATCAAAAATACTGTAAAAATTAGCTGTTTTCTATGTGAATATACAGTAAAGTGTAATTTATTCCTGTGATCAAAGCTGAATTTTCAGCATCATTACTCCAGTCTTCTGAGTCACATGATCCTTCAGAAATCACTCTAATATGATGATTTGATGCTCAAGAAACATTTATGATTATTATCAGTGTTGAAAACAGTTCAGATATCCTCAAGTTTATTTTTATTCATAAAAGAACAGCATCTTTTGTAACATTATAAATGTCTTTACTGTCACTTTTGATCAATATAATGCATCCTTTGCTGAATAAAATATTTATTTCTTTTAAAAAAAAGTTAAAATATATTGACCCAAACTTTTAAGTATTAGTGTATATGTATATATATATATATACTTTCTGAATGCATACTAGAATACCTGTATGACTTACAACTTAAATCAGCTGGAAGTTTTAACATCTTTACTTTTTTAAACAGCAAAACTTTGAGGAGTTTTTTGTTTTTTTACATAAAATTAAATTGAAAATGCATAATAACCTCACACCCTAGTAACATGTCTCACATTTTCTTTTAAAAGCTGTAATTTAGCTAGTTTAGTTTTAGTGACTGGGTGTGTTTAGAAGGCTTACAATCGCTCTCTATACTGAACCGAGAACATTTATAAGCCAATACTTGATTTTGAAAGAAAGTGATGATTTTACAACAGTTTGTTGATTTACTCTCGCTTCTTTTGTTGATGTGCATTACTTTGAAACTAATTTGTTTATGTTGTTAACTTTCTTCCCCAGCAACGATTCATTAGCAGAAATACAGGTTTAACAGCAGCATTATTTTAGAGTGTCGTCATTCTGCGTTCGGCATGATCTAACACACACACACACGCTTGTGTGAACATGTTTCTGACACGTCTATGGTGTGTGTCACTCTCTCTGATCAGTTTGACCTTTTCAGATTGCCACATTTTCTCACAAAGGCATGTTGTTAAAATGGCATTTCCAGTTTCTCAGGTTTTGTGTTCATGCAGTTGTCAGATTCACTGCAGCTTTTTTAAAGAGTTAAATCACTCTATATATTCATATTTCGCTTTGCACAAAAACGAGGTCACTGAATATTAAAATATACTTCAAAATGGGTGTCAGGGTTGCAACCTTTGACTAAATGAAGTTCGTTATCACTCATTTTCAACTAGCTCATTGTGCACAAAATGCTAAAGTCACAATTTTGAGACATTTGCTGCATTTAATGCATGAGCATAAATGCAAATGCTTTGTTAATATTATACTGGATAATACTTTATTTAGCATATCGAAAGAACTTGGGATTTGTGTATTTATTCCTCAGTGACGGCACTATTGTCTTCTGTAGAGTTGCATGAATTGAACTCATTTCAACTCAACTTTATAGTTATTGGACTGAACTGAATCAACACTGATCTGAATAATGACACTTTTTACAGCAGATGTTTGCATCATTGATTCTGTTATTTTCCTTTTATCACTGTAAAGCTGGTTTGAAACAATCTGTATTGTATAAAGCTGACTTATTCTTTGATTATAGCTATTCAATTGACATTTATTTGTATAGCGCCTTTCACAATACACATCGTTTCAAAACAGCTTTACAGAAAATGCATTGTATATATTTACGGTAGGAAATTTACTAAATATCTTCATGGAACATGATCTTTACTTAATATCCTAATGATTTTTGGCATAAAAGAAAAATCGATAATTTTGACCCATACAATGTATTGTTGTCTATTGCCACAGATACACCCGTGCGACTTGTGATTAGTTTTGTGATCCAGGGTCACATGTGTGTAAAGTGTCCTGGTGTGTGTGTATTTGTGATGATCTCAGTGTGTGTGTGTTGGCAGGTTTCACAGTCTGATCTGGGTGGCGTTTGATATGGACGTGACGGCGGGTTCATCGGGGCGGCTCATCGGAGGCAGTGAGAACGGAAGCGTGACCGTCTTCGGCCCGGACGCTATTCTCTCCGCGGCCGAAGACGCCGTGATCGGACAGTCCAACAAACACACAGGGCCCGTGCACGCCCTCGACTACAACCGCTTCCAGGTGGAGCTCGCGTCTCGTTTCAGATCCACTCGCATCTGCACTGCAAAAAATGCTTGTTTACAGTCCAAATATCTAAAAATTCAACAACAAATGCTTGTTTCAAGTCCAAATATCTAAAAATTCAGCAACAAATGCTTGTTTCCAGTCCAAATAGCTAAAAAAAATCAGCAAAAAATGCTTGTTTCCAGTCCAAATATAAAAAAATTCTGCAAAAAATGCTTGTTTTCAGTCCAAATATCTAAAAATTCTGCAACAGATGCTTGTTTCAAGTCCAAATATCTAAAAATTCAGCAACAAATGCTTGTTTCCAGTCCAAATGTCAAAAAATGCTTGTTTCCAGTCCAAATAGCTAAAAAAATCAGCAAAAAATGCTTGTTTCCAGTCCAAATATCTAAAAATTCAGCAAAAAAATGCTTGTTTCAAGTCCATATATCTAAAAATTCAGCAACAAATGCTTGTTTCCAGTCCAAATGTCAAAAAATGCTTGTTTCCAGTCCAAATAGCTAATAAAATCAGCAAAAAATTGTTGTTTCCAGTCCAAATATCAAAAAAATCAGCAAAAAATGCTTGTTTCCAGTCCAAATATCTAAAAATTCAGCAAAAAAATGCTTGTTTCCAGTCCAAATGTCAAAAAATGCTTGTTTCCAGTCCAAATAGCTAAAAAAATCTGCAAAAAATTGTTGTTTCCAGTCCAAATATCTAAAAAATTTACGAAAAATGCTTGTTTCCGGGGGGGTTGGTAAACAATTATTATAATTTAGCTTTTTTTAAGCAACAACTCACTTAATTTTTTATTATTTCCCCAGAAAACAAGACATAATATCTTATGGCGTTTTTTTACTTAAGTAAATGCATCTTGATTTAATATTTTTGTGATATTTGGACTGGAAACAAGACAAAAATACTGCGTAAGAAAAGCAGTTTTTGCAGTGTGGTGTCGCGTTCGCAAACGCTCATGTGTTTTTCCCCCTCTGTCAGAGTAATCTCATCGCATCAGGAGCCAATGATTCGGAAATATACATCTGGGATTTGAACAACTTCAGTAATCCGATGACACCGGGCACCAAGTCACAGGTGCGAACCATTGTTCTTGATTCTTTGAAGCGTTTTGTGTTATCAGTGTTCGTTGTATCATTTGATGGTTAAGTGAATGCATTTGTCTCTCTGTTCCTTCAGCTCAGTGAGGTAAGATGAAGGTGCTGGGGAGGGTGTGTGTGTGTGTGTGTGTGTGTGTGCGGTTTGGGTTTGATTAACCTCTTCTCTAGCATCTCTTTGTGCCCCTATTATGCTTTTTCAGATATGACCTTTCATTTAGTGTGTAATAAAGTTGTTTGTGAATGTATAAGGTTCAAAGTTTTTGTCTCCTAAAAGAAAGAAGTGATTCTGAACTGCCTGAAACGAGTCGTCAGTAATTCCAGTCTCACTTCCCAATCAAACCTTGATCAAACTTGCGTAGATGTGTAACTCATTTGCATAATGCCAGCCTGTGGTCCTGATTGGCTGAACAGCGTCTCTAAGCTCCGCCCTCAAACACTGTAGTGTATCTGAGACTGGAAGAGTTCGGCTCGTGTTGCTCGTGTCGAGGAGACGCTGTTTTCTGAGATTGAGACGGTGAAACCCACGCCATCGTCACTGTTCGTATCACTGTGATCAAGAGCTGAGATTCAGATATGATAATGAGCGTTTGCTTTCTGACCAATCAGAGCAGAGCAGCTCTCAGAGAGGCGGAGCTTAGAGAGACTGAATCCTCGATGGAAGCGTTTCAGACACTGAGAGGAAAGAGCTGAAGCTGCAGTGGAGATTATGAGGAAGTGTTTTTGACATTGTATGCATGTAAAACTATTGCAGGAGACTCTAAAACAACATTAGAAGCCTTTAAAATAGCATAATAGGGGCACTTACTGACACTAAACAATGGTTTACTGCCTTAAAAAAAAACAATTCTGACACAATTCGTCTGCTGAGTGTTCAGAAAGTAGCGTGTCTTTGCTGGGGTTTGTTGGTTTGGATGCTCATCTTCAGCTGGTGGTTTGTGGGAAAGTTACAGACATTGCGGTGGTTTTATCCGTGTGCTTGTGCATGTCGTAGCCAGCGGAGGACGTGAGCGTTGTGGCGTGGAACAGTCAAGTGCCGCATATACTGGCATCCGCCAATCCCAGTGGGAAAGCCGTGGTCTGGGATCTGAGGAAGAACGAGCCCATCATCAAAATCAGTGACCACAGCAACAGGGTAAGAACATCTGAACGCTTGGACGAGCCTCTGACTGAGAATTGAGTAAAAAATAAATATATACATGCATGTATGTGTATTTACATATACAAAATAACTATACACAGTACACACACATATATTATGTAAACACAAACTTTTATTTTTGATGCGATAAAGGATGTGCACTTCCTTTAACTGTTAGGAATGCCCCAACATTAGCTAGTTTTAAAGGGGTGGTTGATCATGATTTCACTTTTCTAACTTTAGTTAGTGTGTAGTGTTGCTGTTTGAGCATAAACAACATCTGCAAAGTCCCGACGCTCTAAGTTCAAAGCAAAGGGAGATATTTGCTTTTACAGAAATTGCGTTTTAAGGACTACAACACACGGCTGGTACGAGCTTCCTCCCGCGTTAGTGACATCACAAACCCTCAAATTTACATAAGCCCCGCCCCCAGGAACACAATTTATATTTATGACAGAATATGCTAATCAATGACTAGAAGATAACTACACATAAGCTACATAAATTCATCAACTAACCATTCAGAAATGTTGTGTACATGTTGTCACTTCTTCTTGAGTCTTTCCATCATTGCCCAACTGGTTTGAACATGAAAAGGCTAAAAGTTTTAGAAATTTTAAGGACACAGGCTCTTGTAGCTCCGCCCACTGTGCAGCTCATTTGCATTTAAAGGGACAGACACAAAAAAACGGTGCGTTTTTGCTTACTCTCGTAAAGTGACAATTTTATCATGCTATATAAAAAAATATCAGTGGGGTATTTAGAGCTAAAACTTAACACACACACACACACACTAGGGACATCATAGACTTATTTAACATCTTGTGAAAAGGCCATTATAGGACCCCTTTAAAGGGATACTTCACCTCTGGAAAGATGAATGTGTATTTAAAATGGGTCATTTATGTAGAAGAAATGTGAAATTATTTTTGTTTTTGGAGTTTTCTAGACTGAGAAAAGCCAGAAAATGTGTTTTTGGCTTATGTGGATGAAAGACAACAACTCCCAGAATGCACTTGCTTCGCTGCCCTAGGAGGCCACGCCTACCAGTAACAGAGCGCAGTAGTTAAACAACAAGTCTAGGCTAGTGAGTCTCCGTGATGAATCTGCCCGGGATTTCGAGATCGCCCATAATGTCTGGGATTGACGCATGTGTGAGACGCACCGGTCTCGTATCTCTCACAGAGGAGCGGGAACTTTCTTAGCAATGTTAAAACGCACATCAACCGATCACTTGTTTAGCGTTCATGTAAACACTACATTCAGATTCACCAATCGGAATGAATTCAGTTAGATTGAAACAAAAGGTGTGCATGTAAACAATGAATGGCGACTGCAGAATCCCGGACATCGACGGCTGGACATGTCCGGGAAAAAGAGGACTACTCCGCTTTCTCCACAGAACAAGAGCCTGCTAGCTTAGCTTCCAAACAAAGATGTCTGACACTATGTGTACATTCTGTGAGTGAGATCCCAGCCTCTATGGGCGGGTTGAGAACATGCGGGACAGCCCCTACTACTGACTGTAGTCTTTAGCCTCTGGACAAAAAATCCTCCGATGACGCAAAATGACGATTTTTGCGTCACAAAAAATACATAAATCTCTCGTCTCAGGGGGATATGAGGGTGGAAAGCACGGTAATTCGATAATACTACAGGTTTTCTACTAATACAAAGCTTAATGCTAAATCCTGAAGTATCCCTTTAAGAAACCCATCTTTTTAAGATAGTGTTTATGTCTTAATTGGAGACACTGGATGTATATTGTACTCTACCTGTTGTTGCATTTTGGTTTTCTCAATTTTCTTCTACGGATGTACTTTTGTACTGCACTTGTTGTGGCGCTTTGGGTATAAGAAAAACGCATTATAAATATAAAATGTATTATTTTTTTTGTCAGATGCACTGTTCTGGGATGTTGTGGCATCCAGATGTGGCCACTCAGCTGGTTCTGGCATCCGAGGACGACAGGCTTCCCGTGATACAGATGTGGGACCTGCGGTTCGCGACCTCGCCACTCAAAGTCCTGGAGAACCACACCAGGTAGAGACTCGCTTCTCTAAAACCCACGTCTCTCTGAGCTGCTTTCATGCTCCTGCACACGTGTGACGGCCTTTTAATATTCCAGAGGCATTCTGTCCATCTCATGGAGTCAAGCCGATCCAGAGCTTCTGCTGAGCAGCGGCAAAGACAACCGGATCCTGTGCTGGAACCCGAACACCGGAGAGGTCCGTCAATCATTCACATTTACGTCCATGCACTTCTATCATAAATGACTTGCCTTGCATTCATGATCAGTTCATGCATCCCCTGAGGATCGAACCCATGACTTTGGCGTTGCTTGCATCGTGCTCTACCTCTAGAGGTCACTACTGTGTCATTTCTGTGTGATAAATATTTTGATCTATTTTGTATCTATTAACATTTTATTTTTACAGACACGGTATGAACAAACAAAATATGAACCTTAAAACAGATCACAGTTTAAAATATTACAAAATTAAATGGATCTGTGAAATTATTCTAGCAATAATAATACGTTTTATATTATATATAATGTATAATAAAATTTATTTTATTAAATAATCTGTTATCAGTATGGTTATGAAATAATAATGATTATCATTATTATTATTATTACTAAATAAAAACAAATTAAGAAAAATAATATAATTATTTTACATTACAACTGTAAAAATTACAATATTAATATTTATGCCTCTGAATTTAATCTACTTTCAAACATTTAATTTTCACAGACAGTATGAACAAACAAAATATGAATCTTAAAACTGATCACAGTTTAAAAATATTACAAAATTAAATATATCTGTGAAATTATACCAACAATAATGATACGTTTTAATTATATAGAACATATATTAAAATATAAATGTTGTTATTATTGTTAAATTATATAATAAATAATAATATTTTATCTGTATGGCTATGAAATAATAATTATTATTATTACTAAATAAAATATTACAAGTACTAAATAAAAACTAATTAAGAAATATTACTTCTTTAAAAGTATTTAAGAACAATAATATAATAATAATTTTATTTTACTATTGCATTACAATACTAATATGTATGGCTGTGTTAATTTCTTCATTTTCAAATGTTAATCCATTGAATGTTTATTTTGTCAAAACTGTTTACCAGAATTAGTAATTAATAAAATCATGGAAATCCATTAGTGTGGGATCTCTGGATCACTCTCCACATCTATTGACCATCATGCCTTGTCTCTCGTGTTTCAGGTGATTTACGAGCTGCCAACAGCCAATCAGTGGTGCTTCGATGTGCAGTGGTGTCCGCGTAACCCCGCCCTCCTGTCCGCTGCATCATTTGACGGGCGGATCAGTGTGTACTCAGTTATGGGGGGGCGTCTTCAACAGCATCAGCACAGCACGGTGGACCAGGTGCGATTACGTGTGTGTTTTACACACTCTTTCCCAGCCCATGAGTTACTCACCCTGAAGTCATCCTAGGTGTGTATGACATTCTTCTTTCAGACGAATGAAGAGTTATATTCAAAAATGTCCTGCTCTTCCAAGCTTTATAATGGCAGTCAATGGGTATATTTTTTTGGAAGTCCATCAAGTGCATCTATCCATGATAAAAGTGCACTTTTATGATGGATAGATGCACTTTTATGATGGACAGATGCACTTTTATCATGGACAGATGCACTTTTATCATGGACAGATGCACTTTTATGATGGACAGATGCACTTTTATGATGGATAGATGCACTTTTATCATGGACAGATGCACTTTTATCATGGACAGATGCACTTTTATCATGGACAGATGCACTTTTATCATGGACAGATGCACTTTTATCATGGACAGATGCACTTTTATCATGGACAGATGCACTTTTATCATGGACAGATGCACTTTTATCATGGACAGATGCACTTTTATCATGGACAGATGCACTTTTATCATGGACAGATGCACTTTTATCATGGACAGATGCACTTTTATCATGGACAGATGCACTTTTATGATGGACAGATGCACTTTTATGATGGATAGATGCACTTTTATCATGGACAGATGCACTTTTATCATGGACAGATGCACTTTTATCATGGACAGATGCACTTTTATCATGGACAGATGCACTTTTATCATGGACAGATGCACTTTTATCATGGACAGATGCACTTTTATCATGGACAGATGCACTTTTATCATGGACAGATGCACTTTTATCATGGACAGATGCACTTTTATGATGGACAGATGCACTTTTATGATGGATAGATGCACTTTTATGATGGACAGATGCACTTTTATGATGGACAGATGCACTTTTATGATAGATAGATGCACTTTTATGATGGACAGATGCACTTTTATCATGGATAGATGCACTTTTATGATGGATAGATGCACTTTTATGATGGACAGATGCACTTTTATGATGGATAGATGCACTTTTATCATGGATAGATGCACTTTTATGATGGACAGATGCACTTTTATGATGGATAGGCTAGATGCACTTTTATGATGGATAGGCTAGATGCACTTTTATGATGGATAGGCTAGATGCACTTTTATGATGGACAGATGCACTTTTATGATGGACAGATGCACTTTTATCATGGATAGATGCACTTTTATCATGGATAGATGCACTTTTATGATGGACAGATGCACTTTTATGATGGACAGATGCACTTTTATCATGGATAGATGCACTTTTATCATGGATAGATGCACTTTTATCATGGATAGATGCACTTTTATGATTGATAGATGCACTTTTATCATGGATAGATGCACTTTTATCATGGATAGATGCACTTTTATCATGGATAGATGCGCTTGATGGACTTCCAAAAAAATATACCCATTCACTCCCATTATAAAGCTTGGAAGAGCAGGACATTTTTGAATATAACTCTGATTGTATTCGTCTGAAAGAAGAATGTCATATACACCTAGGATGACTTCAGGGTGAGTAACTCATGGGCTAATTTTCATTTTTGGGTGAACTCTCCCTTTAATCATCAGTCTCTCCTCTCTCTCTCTCTGTTCTTAGATCTCGGCTTCGTTTGACACCAACGACCCGTTTGGAACCGGTCAAGCTCTTCCGCCTCTGCTAATGCCTCAACCCACAGTGGAGACCACCATCATCCCTCCGCTAACTAAGCCACCCAAGTGGGTGCGAAGGCCTGTCGGCGCCTCTTTCGCTGTGAGTATTTCAGGGATATTGAGACATCCATTATATTTCAAGATTCGTGTTAGTCTGACTCATAGACTGTAATAAAAAGATGGACGACACACCGTCACTCTCTTCCAGTTCGGTGGGAAGCTGGTGACGTTTGAGAACCCTTCAGTGCCGGGTCAGCCTCGACAGGTACAGGTGAGTCAGGTGACCACAGAGACCGAGTTCCTCCAGCGCTCCAGCGAGCTCCAGGCCGTTCTGCAGTCTGGCTCCTTCACCAACTACTGCCACAGTAAGATCACGAGCGCCCCGTCTGACGCCGAGCAGGACATATGGAGGTTCCTCATGGTAAACATTTACACATGCAGAACATGCTAAATCCTAATGCCATTCCAGCCCTGTTTTATTCTGTGAAACACAAAAAAAGATGCCATAAAACTCAATGAAAAGCATAGTAAACGCAGCCTTAAATTGCTTCATATTGCATATATAATTGCACTGTTTGCCATTACTATTTCATATAATGGGTGAACAAGGGCCCAATTTAGGACATTTTTATAATGTTGGTTAAATCTAAATTGGATTTTTCTGATAAAAATTGTGTTTGTGATTTTAAAATGGGATGTAAAAAAATTGATGTCCTTGTTTGTAGAGCTTGTGGAGGTTCCTGATAGTAAACATTTACACATGCAGAACATGCTAAATCCTAATGCCATTCCAGCCCTGTTTTATTCTGGGAAACACTGCCTTAAAGGATCAGTTCACTTCACAATTAAAATATCCTGATGATTTACTCACCCCAACATGATGCAAGATGTTCATGTCTGTCTTTATTCAGTTAGAAAAATAATTAAGGTTTTTGAGGAAAACATTTCAAGGTTTTCCTCCATAGAGTGACTTCAATGGGGTCCAACAGCTTCAAAGTTTCGACACGATCCCAGCCGAGAAATAAGAGTCTTATTTAGACAAACCATCCGTTATTTTATAACGAAATAAACATTTATATACTTTTTAACCACAAATGCTCGTCTTGCACTAGCAGTGATGCGACACACGTTACGTAATCACGTTGAGATGCTGGAAACAGTGACGCTTCACTCCGAAACACGGATATATTTATTTTATTAAATCGCACTAAACCATATTGCAGTTTCTTTTTTAATCCGATTAAGCGTGAAACCCTAATGTTTGCGGTGGGATGCTTCAGATTCTTGAGAGGATTTGATTGGACAGAAAATCAGACAGAATGATGTCATGAGTACTGGCGGTAAATGGAGACTGTTTTAAATGCATAAATTGAAACTGATATATGAGTCTCTTAAATGGGTTAAAAATAAGAAAGCTATGTCAGTAACTGGAATATACTCAAAATTTTTCAATAGAAAATATATATATATTTTTATAAATGAAGATTGTAAGTCTGTCCATTTTAATTTTACATTTTTTTATTCATTAATTTCATTCTTGTATTTTATTTATTGTTCGTTTTATAATATTTGTTTACAAACTGTGATGCTTGTATGTTTGTAATTTAATTTCTAATAAAAAAAATTAAAAAAAACTTTTAAATGCATGGGGACTTAAGAGAATTTATGTATATATCAGTTTCTCAGGAAATGCTCGAGTGTTTTCGTAATTGTTCTGTCGTGTTTTTAACAGGTGAATTTCGAAGATGAAGCGCGAGTGAAGTTTTTGCGGCTGCTGGGCTTCAGTAAAGACGAGCTGCAGAGGAAGGTACCGCATCAAACTATGTGAACCATGCCATATTTGGAGACTTTTGATCTAAAGACAGGACAAGTGACACAGTTTACCCACTGACACGTCTTACCCCACCTCATTATTTCACGTTGTGTTTTGCATGGAAAAATCCCAAATAAAATCATGAAAATCCCTGGAGTAAAACTATATGGGTAACACTTCACAATAAGGTTCATTAGTTAACATTAGTTCATGTATTAACTAACATGAACTAACAATGCGCAATACATTTGTTACTGTATTTATTAATCTTTGTTAACCTTAATAAAAATACACCTGTTCATTGTTAGTTCATGCTAGTTCACAGTGCGTTAACTAATGTAAACACGATTTTAATAAAGTACATGAACAAAGATTAATAAATGCTTTCATTATTAGTTCATGCTAACTAATGTATTTAACTAATGAATATTATTGTAAAGTGTTACCACTATATGCATTTTTTTCAGTGACTCTGCATTTGAAAAACTATCAGGGAGTGTTTTTATCACAGCGTGTGAATGTTTTAAATGAGTGTGTGTGTGTGTGTGTATTGTGATATGTTAGTATATCCTTCAGGAGATAACTTGAAAATAACTTGTTTTTAAGTGACTTGCCTGGTTAAATAAAGGTTAAGTTAAATTAACCCTCTGGGGTCCTTCATTTCAGAGTCACACTCAGGACCTTCGGGTCCAAATGGGCCGGAAGGGTGGGATTAATATTTATAAAAAAAAAATCATCTTTTTTTTTTTTTTACTTGTTTTTTATAATATTTTTTCTTTTCTTTTTTGGTGTTTTGAGATAATTTCAAAAATAAAAAATGATTTATAATTAATATTAATGCAATAATTATGACCCATTTTTTCCCCATTGAATATAATAGAAATTTAAAAAAAATATTTATATTTTTTTTTATATTTTTTAAAGCTGTATTTCATTTTAGAGTCAAGCCTAGGCCTCATGAAAGCAATTTTTGAAATGAGATCGGAGCCATCTGGTGGACAAACTGAGCATTTTAAAAATTCAAAACCCATATGTAATCTGAATTTATTAGTGTGTATGTGTATAAAAGTGTGTTTGTGTGTGTGTGTGTGTGTGTGTGTGTGTGTGTGTGTGTGTGTGTGTGTGTCTGTTTTGCACTCTTGATGTTTTATAGATTCACCCCTTCACTGTTGTGTGCTTTTTTTCTGGATCGTGGCTGATTTGTAGTTTGTACGCACAAAATAACTCTGTATTTTCACATTTTTGCCAATTTCCCATTCATTTCCTATGCGGGTCCATTTTGACCCGAAGGTCCTGAGTGTGACTATTTTTTTTACAACCACTTAGACTATTCAAATCCTGTCCCCAATTTTTTGGGGTGTTCAT
Organism: Rhinichthys klamathensis goyatoka; assembly: GCF_029890125.1. Taxonomy (NCBI): domain Eukaryota; kingdom Metazoa; phylum Chordata; class Actinopteri; order Cypriniformes; family Leuciscidae; genus Rhinichthys; species Rhinichthys klamathensis. The sequence continues at coordinate 285,313 of NW_026607185.1, forward strand.
ATGCCAAGTACCAACAAAGTCACCAAATTTCGGACCATTCCGATAAAGCAATGATTTAAAAAAAAAAAAAAAAAATTTAAATGCTTTGGGTCCATTTGGGCCGAAGGACCCCAGAGGGTTAAAAAGTATTTTGAAGTCTTGCTCTGTGAGAGGAACAGACCCACACGTGTTCATTTGTGTATTTGCACAGATCTCGGCGTGTTTGTCGAGGAAGCTTCAACCCAACGGTTTAGATGTGAACGATCTGGCGGAGAAGATGCAGACTCTTTCTGATCAGGTCAGATTCAGTCACACGCTCATTCAACACGTTGTTTTATTGGATTGGATTATGAATCATGATGATTTAGTTTCTCGTGTGTTCAGAGAGCAGACGAGTCTGCGGACGGTTCGTCAGGCCGCGAGTCTCCTGCGGATTTCTTCCATCAACTACCAAAGAAAGACAAAGACAAAGAGCCCTTCCAGATCCCCGTGTCCTCAGGCGAGCATCTTCAAATCACATGCATAGAGATCACTAGGGCTGCCCTCGACCGAAGATCTCTGTAGTCGATCATTTAAAGCTACAATAATTACATAAAATATGCCAAAATCACTTGCACAGTGTAATATATTTCCCGTTATAGATATATATTCCAATTTTAAATAATGGCTCGTCATGTTCACTTGTCGCCCGTCAATGACGTAATATCCGCGTTATCCCTGGTTTCCGCTCGTCCTACCGTAGTAACCATGGCGACAGACGTCTAGCGGCGCGCTCACGCTGTTGTTGTTGCGTTTAAACATTATGGACCATGGCAAGCAGACTTTGGGACAAAAGGAGAATTAAAACGAGGATCAATATCGGCATGGCGTTTTCGAGATGCCGAGAGCTAGTAGTAATAAAGCACTTGCGTTTAGTTCGGTAGAATTAAATGTCCTTATTCCTTTATATCCGCGGGACTCGCGTGTGGCGCTGATATCTGTCTCTCATTAGCAATCGCGCCCTGCTTTATCCCACAGTCATGTTAGAAACATAAATATATTCACTCATCCATAAACATTATTAGATCCATCGGCATGACAACAAGTTCCATAATTCCGCTTATTCAATGCGTCATCAACCTATGCTTTTGTTATTGTAAGAGGTTAGCGACCCCTAGTGGCGAAAAAATGGCATAGTAGCTTTAAGCCATTAGTCGACTAATCACGCGCTTATATTAAGCCATATATATTAAGCCTTTTAATTGCCTATATAAAATACGTATAGTCTAATCAGTGCTCAAATGCACACATAAAGCTCGCCACAGCGCACCGGCAAACGTAATGATTATGAATGTGTTGTGAAAAAACAGAATGCATTTATTGGTAATATTTTCTGTGCTTTCGTCTGCAGAGATTAAGTCAACGACGCTGACTCGACATCTCCACCTATACGCTCCTTTCATACGGATTACATAATCTGAGAATATTTATGTTCATTCATTCAAATGTAACAATTTCTAGCTTTCTATAGATATATTTCTCATGTCTGTGAGGCGAGTATACGCTGAGCTTCGGCTCAGTTATGTGATGCGCTGTTCAAGACTGAATCCACAGAAAGCGCCATTATTTTACAAAAGCACAACGTTTTATGAGTTCACAGACCCTTTAGAGTTAGCAGTGATGTGTGTCACGCAGTAACACGCTCTCACACAAACACTTATGTACCTAATAATAGCACACATTTATCTGTTAGCATTAGAGCGGCTTGTAAAGTGCTGCTACTTGCATGTTTCAAGTGATATTAGCCATATTTGAGGTTGATGAATGATAGACGAATGTTTGGATGTCCTGCTGATAACGATCTGTCCGTCACAGCCTGCGTGATTTCGCCACTTTTTCGAGTTCTTTTTTCTTCTGCGACTTCTTATCGATTAACGTTTAGTCCATTTATTGAAGTTTACAGTGACACAAGATAAGATGCTAAGTGATGGCGCCGAGTCATCATTAACAGTAAACTCGCCCTCCACACACACACTTGGATATACGCCTGATAATAGCGCACTTTGTCTAGGTTAACATTAGCAAACTTAAAGTAAAGTTCTGCTACTTACATGTTGATAAGCCATATTTGAGGTTGATAAATGAGCCTTAACGATCTGTCCTGCGGGATTTCAACACTTTTTCCAAGTTTTTTTTCTGCGACTGAACGACTAATACAATGTTGGTGGACGAACGGTTAGTCGGTTATTAGTGGGCAGCCCTAGAAATAACTTAATGATTTTGATGCGTACGGTTTGTGCTTTGCTCACGTGTGTCGCGCTGTGAGCAGATCCGGACGGGCTGATCAGTCAGGCTCTGTTAGTGGGGAACTTCGAGGGCGCCGTGGATCTGTGCTTGAGTGACGGGCGTTTCGCGGAGGCCATCCTGCTGTCAATCAGCGGAGGGGAGGAGCTTCTGAAGAAGACCCAGCAGCGCTACCTCACCCACCAGACCAACAGCGTCTCCATGGTAACCACTCATATATGTCTCCATGGTAACCGCTCATATATGTCTCCATGGTAACCACTCATATAAGTCTCCATGGTAACCGCTCATATATACATGACGTCGGTTTAGTCATTTGGGGAAACTTCTTCAGTTCACTTTCCTCTGTAACTGGTATTTATTTATTTATTTGCATCATCATTTTTATAATTTTTTTGCATCAGTATTATAATCTTTATCATTATTAGTTTAGTTGCTATTTTTATTATTTGTATTATTATTGTGAGTATTATTACTACTATTATAATGTCAATAATAATAATAATGTTTTATGGTTATTATTAGTTGTCATCTTTATCTTATTATTACAATTATTGTTATTACTTATTATTAAAATCATATTGTTCATATTATTATTGATATTTTAGTAATTATGATTATTACAATTATTAATGTTATTAATATTCTTATCATTATTACAATTATTAATGTTATTAATATTCTTATCATTATTATTTTTGTTGTTTTTTTAATTTAAGTATTACTATTTCTAATATCGATAGATAAATAATAATAATAATTGTTGTTTTTATTGTTATTAGTCATCTTGTTCATATAATTATTCATATTTTAACAATTATTGTTATTGCTATTAGTATTGTTGTTATTCTATTATTATTATTATTACTGTTGTATTTGTTTTTTAATTATCATTATTATTTTGAGTATTACTACTATTATCAGTAATAAGATAATAATAATAATAATAACGATAATAATTGTTGTTATTAGTCATCTTGTTCATATTAATATTAATATTTTAGTAATTATAATTGTTATTGCTCGCAGTATTCTTTTTCTCATTATTCTCTTAATTATTATTATCATTATTGCTGTTATGGTTATTATTATTGGTGGTGTTATTAGCCGTTGTCATTATTATTATTTATTATAATATTTTAATGGTTAAGATAATAATAATTCTTCTTTTTATTTTTTATAATTATAATGATTATATTAGTATTGATCAGTGATTGTCGCTCCTCAGCTGATCTCGTCAGTGGTGACGCAGAACTGGTGTAATATCGTCCAGAGCTGTGAGCTGGAGAACTGGAAGGAGGCGTTAGCGGCTCTGCTAACCTACGCTAACCCAGAGGAGTTCGCTTCTCTCTGCGGTGAGATCATGACCAAGAGGAGTCTCACATCCAGGGCTCCCGGTCATTATGTAGAAATATATAGAGTAGTACAGATAAACTTATCAGAAATCCAATCCGAATATCCTCCATATTTTCCTCATGCAAACAAAAAAGAAATCTCCACTTCAGTAGCACCTATATACACCAAACCTCCCAGTCTTGTAACTAGTTATATTATGAAGACATTTACAGAGGGATTTGTAAATATATTATTCCTAGCCTGATTTATATAACATTTTATTCCAAAAAAACATGGCAAAAATCATTTTTTTAAGGCTATTGACAGTATATTCTGATTTACAGGATAACAAATGTAGATATCCATAAATCCCTCTGTAATTTTTTTCCCATCTAATATGTGAACACAATATTAAATAATTGAATAATTTTAAACCTGGCTTTATCCAATACTCAGATTTCATTTTTTGAAATATATGCAAATTAGCGCATATTTAATTAGGTAATGCATAATTTGCATATTTAAACATTAAATTACAGAAAACTTGTAATACATTTTTTTCTCATCTTAATGTAGGTAATCAACTGGGAAAGTTTCATGGTGATATCTGCTAGTTAAAAAAAATACCCTATTCACCTGTAGTGTCTCGCCTTTTAATACATACACACATATATTCCTAAATATACTGTACATGCACAACATATGCACATCTCCTTCCCTGTAATAGTCTGCTACTGTTGACAAGCAAGTTTCTGCATTACTATAAGCATATATCAGAGTGTGTGTTGTTTTGGAGTGATTGACGTGTGTGTGTGTGTGTGTGTGTGTGTGTGTGTGTGTGTGTGTGTGTGTTCAGATACTCTAGGAGCTCGTCTGGATGCTGAAGGCTCAGAGAAACACCGTCTGCAAGCCTGTCTGTGCTTCATCTGCTCCGGGAACATCGAGCGTCTGGTGGAGTGCTGGACGTCACAGAGAGACTGTTCGTCTCCGCTCGCGCTCGAGGTCACGTCACATCACACACACACACACACTTATATATGCGTCAGGATTCAAATCACATTTATTTGTATTGCGCCTTTTACAATACACATCTGCTGCGCCCCAATACGCCTACTTATACTACATCCTAAAAGTATGTACTCGTTTTGTGAAGAAAAAGTTCATAATTTTGAGTGTGTAGCAAAAGAGTAGGCAAGCTTTGGGACACACTACTTCATCATCTTTAAAGCTACACTGTGTAACTTTTTTAGTTTATTCTTAGCTAAAAACACTTAGTTCTTTCAAAAATATTTGTGCTCATTAATGTATATTTACTTCGTTCAAGTAATAAAGTATTCTCGTGAGTGTATAATATGCCATTGAAAATACATACGGGTAAGGCGTTCTAATGTCGGTCGCCATGTTGCCCCTCCATCTTGAAAGTACATTAGCCAAAGAGGGACATACCCGTTAATTCAAGCTTCGCCTTTCACGTTTTAACACTCGATGGCACCGTGTCGAATGTCAAGAGGGGGATTGCTTGAGACTGATATATAAAAACCTGAAAGCCTTTTTGAAAGTATAATATAGCCTACAATTTAAACTTTGCCTTATGCTAGTGATGTCGTACAACATACAGAATAACGATAGCACTGATAAAAGTTACTTTACTAAGATTAGCTTGCATTCGTCTGGGAACCTGATAACTGATGTTAGCAATGAAATGGTAAAAAAATAACGAAAACATAAAACTATTATTCATTTTACATAGATGTCATAACCTATGTGTTACCTGACAAATTAAATTACTGCAAATTATAATAGTTTTCTAAAATAACCTCATCACTTGAAGGAACACTCATGGACGAGGTCGAACTGGAAGCTGTGTTAATCTTGGACTACATTGGCCACCGTAGGAGTTAAAACAAAATCGGAATTGAGAGGAACAGAAACTAATATTCGCTGTATGGTCATATACCTTTTCACCGCTAGATGGGGGTAAAAATCACACAGTGTAGCTTTAACATCTTTAACGGACGGCTCTGCCGGTTAGTTATGTGCGTCCTGTCACCGTAAACGGCCCTGTCAATCATCATCACAGTTAAAATCCTCCATTCAATCTAATTTAATTTCCGACCAATGTTGTCGCACGTTGATCTGCCAGTCGTGGGTCTTTCGTGCGGAGACTCTCCTCATGTGTTTGCAATTTGAATATAATGATGCATTGAAAAGTAAATGGCTATAAACATATCCTTGCAGAAGTTCACAATGCTGTTGCAGATGCAATATAATGTGGACATTGAATAAATACATTTGTCAGGTTAGATACTGATAATTAATCACTCAAACCCGTTTATCTAAACCTCTCTGCATAACCGCCGGACTCGCGCGTCCTCCATGTCTGTAGTTTTTAACACTTTTCACTTTGTAGTTCTAATCGAATCCTCGTCCAACGCGCGATGGGCAATATTAGCCGTTAGCGTGTTCATGGATCTGCACTTCGGATACTCTACTACCCATCCATGTATGTTTGGATACTCATTTCAACAGGACGGATAGTATGCGGATTGGGACGCTCTGATCGTTTTCAAAGCAGCTTTACAGAAAATGCATGAGTTCACATTATAATTTAGAGAGATCTGTTATCAAAGGAAACTGTCTAAGTTAAGCGTTATATACAAAATCACAGTTAGCTAAAAATGTATTAATTTAAACAATGTAATAATTTAAGGCAGAAACGATGAGCTCATTGAAGTAATGAATACTTGCGTCTGTGTGTGATGTTGTATCCTGACGTCTGTGTTCTCGTGTGTGTGTGTGTGTGTGTGTGTAGGATCTGGTGGAGAAGGTGATGATCCTGCGGAGGTCGATCGAGCGTCTGCGTAACCGCGAGGTGTGTGTGCGGAGCTCAGCGCTGACGGAGAAGCTCATCCAGTACTCCAGTATACTGGCGTCACAGGGCAGCCTGAACACCGCGCTCAACTATCTGCCCGACGACTCCGACCAGGTACACACACACACATTTATATATACATGTATAAACATATATAAGCACTTCAAACTTTATACAGAAGCTACAGCTTTCCTGTGTTGCTCAAACAGTAGAGCGCTGGCGCTTGCAACGCCAAGGTCATGGGTTCGATTCCCAGGGAAAGCAAGAACTGATAAGAATGTAAAAGTGTATCTTGAAATGCAATGTAAATCGCTTTTACGCAAATGCATAAATGTAAGAGTGACGGCTGCTCCACACACACTGCATCTGCATCTGCTCTGAGTGTGAGTTCGCTTTAGCATGCGTTTGGAAACTCAACATGCAGCGAACAATCTTCCCATACTTGTTATGAGAAACGCTTATTTAGTTTATCATTAATGTAATGCACTGAACGACCACTGACAATCACCCACAAAAGCCCTAGAAACCACTCAGAATACCCTACCGTTTGCATTGAAAGTACTTTTCTTGTGCTTCATCTGTGTACTAAGTGTTCTCTGTGTGTGTGTGTGTGTGTGTGTGTGTGTGTGTGCTCTAGGTTGCTGTTGGGATGTTAAGAGACAGACTGTCGCATGCGAAGGGCGAGACGCTGCAGAGACAACACCCGTCCACACCAGCAGGAGGCGCTGCGAACACACACACTCCTCCAGCACACACACAGGTACAGACACAACACCCGTCCACACCAGCAGGAGGCGCTGCGAACACACACACTCCTCCAGCACACACACAGGTACAGACACAACACCCGTCCACACCAGCAGGAGGCGCTGCGAACACACACACTCCTCCAGCACACACACTCCTCCAGCGCACACACTTCTCCAGCACACACACTCCTCCAGCACACACACTCATCCAGCACACACACTCCTCCAGCACACACACTCCTCCAGCACACACACACTCCTCCAGCACACACACGGTACAGTTCACTCCAGTACAGTACAGTCTGTCTGTCATCATCGGGTCTGTGGTTATGATGTGCACGCAGTCTGCTGATGGTCATCAGACGCTGTTTGCTTTCCGATGGCCTGATGTGTGTGTTGTGAAAGACGACGCTGGCATACAGTGTGTCTGCTGTTTGCGAAAGGGCGTCTCGCTCTGATTTACAGTGGATTTCTTTGCGTCATCCTCGTGTTTGAGGCTTTCTGTTGTCTTCGGGGAGTTTTGCTGAAGCAGAATAAGGTTATAGTTTCACAACAGACATTTGTGACTTTTAAATATCATTATGAAAACCTTGTTGTGTAAGCATTCATACTTGAACTGGTTCAAAACACACCAGAAAGTCTGTTAATAATAGTGTTAGCATTCAGATACTGTAATAGTTTTTATTAATTTTTTTGGATTCGTATTTTCATTTTAGTTCAAGTATTAGTACTTATAGTTTAATTAACTAAAACCATAAGAACATTTACTTTAACTTAATATTTATTTATTTTAGCCAAAGCAATATTTCTTGTTTTCATTTGATTTAACTATAATAACTCGCGATTATTACTATATCAACTTGTCGCATGATATGGAAATGACCTCGGTCACCACAAATTCAGAAAAGTTGGGACATTTTGTAAAACAAACAAGTACAAATAAAAAATAAATCAATGTTTTCAATGGCTAAATTAATTGTGTTTTATAAATATAAGCAATTTTTGATTTTGATGGCTGCAACACACTGCAAAAAAAGTTGGGACAGAGTCAGAATAAAAGTGATAAGATTAAAGAATATCCAAGTTAAGCTCTTTTGAAACAGTCCACTATTAGCATAGGGTATCATGATCGGGTTAAAGGAGCAATTTAGACTTTGCGATCAAACATGGGTCATGGCTCATCACTTTGTGCCAAATTTCATAAGAGAATTGTCAAATGATAAAAAAAAATCATATTTCTCAATGCAAGGTTGCAAAGTATTTAGGTCTTTCACCATCTAACATACATGATACTGTCCTGAGAAATCTCAGTCTGTGTGGGGCAAGGCAGGAGACCTGTTGTATGTGCATGACCTTTGACCCCTCAGATGGCATTGAATGAGAAGCCATCCTGCTACGGCGTTAAATACAGCCACATGTGCACAGGAGCACTTTGGAAAACCTGTCACGTAACACAGTCTGACGCTGCATCCAGAAATGCAACTCGAATCTCTGTTATAGGAGAAAGCTTTACATCCCTTTAAAAGTCCACTTGCAAAACCTCGACAATTAGTATCTTCAATTCCTAAAAGATTAAAAGTGTAATGTGATGTGAGACAGAGGTGAACATGCCTACTTTTTTTGTTGCAGCCATCAAAATCAAAAAGATTTATACCTAAAAAATACAATGTGCAAATCTATTCTTCATACTACTGTCAGTTAAATAAAGGTTCAAGAGAATTAACATTAACATTTTATTGTGTTTTACAAAATGCCCCAACATTATGTGTACATTACAATGAGTGTCACCAACATTTTAGCCTCTCGTCTCGTCTGCTCTTTGGTCCCGTTTACACCTGGTGTTAAGATGCGTTTTGGTTTAGGTCGATCGGATCACAAGTGGACGACACTAAATTTGATTTGATATGATTTATTTATTTGTATCAAGAATGCCTTATCGAGGATAAAAACACAATAAAGTCCAGGACTTATTTCCATTGTGGTCCTCAACACATAACATCAAAACAAGACACTTACAGATTGTGTGATAATCAATGACATAACATAAAAAATGTATATATAAAAATATACAATGTAAATAATGTACATATAAAAAAAAAATGTCTTAAATAATAAATAAATAAAAACGGTAACTGGCCCCTGATTCTATTCCGCTATCCTCTCTAATAACCAGGCCTTGATTCTCCTTTTGAAAGAGTTCATCCTGGAAATGTAACTTGTTCCACAACTGCCCCTATATAGACAACGGTTCCTTTCCCTAACACGGTCTTAAATGTGTAAGGACAGAGGTCTGATATGCTGCCACGAGTGTGGATAATGTGTGTGTCCTTTACCTTAGTAATAAGACAGGTGTAAACGGGGTCTATAACGGTTTGAGCTTGACCACTTCCAGAGGTATTCGAAAACACATCCTTTCATAGAGAGCCTAAGCCCCTCCCCTTCCGGGCGACCACCATGGGACCTTATTTCGGAAAAATATTGTATGGTAGATTAGTCAATGGCGAGAGACGACAAATATTTTGATCTCGTTTGAATTGTGTCCTGAATTACACATATGATGTTTGTCAATTTAAAAGATACATTTTAAAGTCTAGAAAGTCGCAGTTTGATGTAGAACTGTTGAGGTATAAGACTGTGAAAATACGTAATTACAAAGACTACAAACCCAAAAGGCGCACATTTTCTCTCAATGAATGAAGAAACACAGAGAGAGAAAACACGCGGAGAGCCAAAACACGCGGAGAGTGTCTCTGGTCGGGCAAAAGAAAAAAGTTTATTTATAAAGCACCTTAAAAAACATAGTGTGTACCAAAGTGCTGTACAATTTCAAACGGATTAGATAAAACACAGTAAAATACAACGAAAGAATGGATAGCCATTCCATAGTATTTGCATTGTTTTTATGTAAACATGGGTTTTTAATGTAAACACGGTGTTATAAATGTGTTAAAATAGGATCTAGTTTTATAATTCGTATTTTATTGAGTTTTGAACACCACTGTTACATTGTAGTCAACATTGTAATCAACAGGATCTACTTTAAAAAAAACACATCTCTACAATAATACATGTGGCATCAGATATAACCTGTTGTGGCGTCTGTGCCTTTGTTCATATTGACATGTGACTGACACTTTAAAAGTCTAAACTGACATTTTGGACACACATTACAATAATGCTGTCTCCATAACTGCAATATTTTCTGCTCCAGAGACATCATCTAAAGTGCATTGAAAAGATATTCTGCACTTTCTTTTTAAAAATCAGTAATATTGTTATTTAACAGCTTCACAGCGATAGAATCAGCCCTTAAAGTTTGCTTATTTTTACAGAAGAAACGGATAGCGTACTTGCTTTAGTGTGTTTCTTATACTCAAGTTTTTCATCTAATATTAATATATTATTTCATCTTTGCTATGTTTCGGTTACCAATAACAACACTGGTAATAAGTAGTTGCTCTGGCTTGCAGCTCGTTGCTCGTGTGTGTTTGCATCATCACGGCTGCTCAGACTGTTGCATAAGCTTGACCTGTAATGCAATAGTTATTCAGGCATTGCGTGTTGATGTGTTGTAATGTGTGTCCTGCGCAGGGGTCGTACCCGTCCACACTCCCTGCTCAGACGATGCCCCGTCTCTTCACCCCTCAGACTGAGTCTGCTGGAGCGCCGCGGCCCGGCCTGAGACCACAATACCCACAATACCCTGCCACAGCTCCAGGTAACCACATCAGCTTCATAACACACCCTAATTACTAGGGCTGCCCTTGACTAAAAGTTTTTCTAGTCGACTAGTAGTCGTCATTTAAGCCATTAGTCGACTAATCGCGCGTTTATATTAATAAGCCATCAATCATAATAATGCGCCTTTATTTGCCTATATAAAATACATAGTCTAATCAGTGCTCAAGCTTGCCACAGCTCCAGGTTCATAATACATCAGCTTCATAATACATCCATAATACATTCACACCGCAAGCGTGAGCAGCGTGTTTTTTTTCCGGTGTGCATGTGAAAGCACACTTCTGATGGACAAAATAAATATGATTTCACACAAAAAGTGCCCAAAATGCACAGAATAAGCATGTCTAGTGTGTTTTAACAAGAACTTATTTAACATTTTAACATTAACCTATTTAAACTTGTTTTTAATTATTCAGGAGAATAATTATATTGGGTGAAAGTGTGGTGTTTTATAAAAACAAAGTAAACTAGCCAGGAAATATGATGTAGAACACAGACAGGTAAATAGGCTTGCACTACCCAAATCAAACCCGAGTGTGCGTGATTTTAATTTTTTTAAATGTTTATCTGCGGAGTTTGCTGTCTTGTGAACACATCGAAGTGACTGAAATGACAAGATCGGAGCTGTTTTCTTGGTTGTTTTTGTCATTTACTATTAACATGCCATTGTTGTACACCTCCCCATCTTAGCAAACTTTCAAAACTATCAAGTTTAAAATGACCAACTTCTAAAAACAAATTTATAGTTGTCTTTGCAAAGTAATGCTCGCTTATACACATCGACCCCAGAAACACTCTAGTAAATGTTTCCTCTTCCAGGTTTCCCTCAGTCTCAGCCGTTCCCTCAGTCCGGGTCTCTCGGTGGCCCTGTGGGCTTCATGTCAGGCCCGTCGATGCCCTCCTCCAGCCTGGCGGGTCCTTCAGTGCCGCCCGCGTCTCCGCCGGGACCCCTGATGTCTCCATCGGGACCCCTGATGTCTCCTCCACCCGCTCCAGGGTTTACATCACCCACCTCTCTGCCAGGCGGCCCGATGCCCTTCTTCCCAGGCGCTCCACACACACAGGGGCCTCCACACACACAGGGGCCTCCACACACACAAACACCTGCCAGCGGTGTGTATACGCCTCTCGGAGCCGGTTATCCTCAGGGCGGACCCGGCGCTCCAGGAGCCAAGAGCTTCACCGGCACCAACCTCCCACCTCCACCTACAGGTACATGCTGAACCCATCTACAGTTTGGAATGATTAAAGGGATAGTTCACCCAAAAATTAAAATTAGCCCATGATTTACTCTCCCTCAAGTCATCCTAGGTGTATATGACATTCTTCTTTCAGACGAATACAATGTCAAAAAAATGTCCTGCTCTTTCAAGCTTTATAATGGCAGTGAATGGCAGGATATTTTTTAAAGTCCATCAAAGTCCATCTATCCATGTTAAAAGTGCATCTATCCATGATAAAAGTGCATCTATCCATGATAAAAGTGCATCTATCCATGATAAAAGTGCATCTATCCATGATAAAAGTGCATCTATCCATGATAAAAGTGCATCTATCCATGATAAAAGTGCATCTATCCATGATAAAAGTGCATCTATCCATAATAAAAGTGCATCTATACATGATAAAAGTGCATCTATCCATGATAAAAGTGCATCTGTCCATCATAAAAGTGCATATGTCCATGATAAAAGTGCATCTGTCCATCATAAAAGTGCATCTGTCCATCATAAAAGTGCATCTATCCATCATAAAAGTGCATATGTCCATCATAAAAGTGCATCTGTCCATCATAAAAGTGCATCTGTCCATCATAAAAGTGCATCTGTCCATCATAAAAGTGCATCTGTCCATCATAAAAGTGCATCTATCCATCATAAAAGGGTTTATCCATGATAAAAGTGCATCTATCCATCATAAAAGTGCATCTATCCATGATAAAAGTGCATCTATCCATCATAAAAGGGTTTATCCATGATAAAAGTGCATCTATCCATGATAAAAGTGCATCTATCCATGATAAAAGTGCATCTATCCATCATAAAAGTGCATCTATCCATCATAAAAGTGCATCTATCCATCATAAAAGGGTTTATCCATGATAAAAGTGCATCTATCCATGATAAAAGTGCATCTATCCATCATAAAAGTGCATCTGTCCATCATAAAAGTGCATCTGTCCATCATAAAAGTGCATCTGTCCATCATAAAAGTGCATCTATCCATGATAAAAGGGTTTATCCATGATAAAAGTGCATCTATCCATGATAAAAGGGCATCTATCTATCATAAAAGTGCATCTATCCATCATAAAAGTGTTTATCCATGATAAAAGTGCATCTATCCATCATAAAAGTGCATCTGTCCATCATAAAAGTGCATCTGTCCATCATAAAAGTGCATCTGTCCATCATAAAAGTGCATCTATCCATGATAAAAGGGCATCTATCCATGATAAAAGTGCATCTATCCATCATAAAAGTGCATCTATCCATCATAAAAGTGCATCTATCCATCATAAAACTGCATTTGTCCATGATAAAAGTGCATCTATCCATCATAAAAGTGCATCTATCCATGATAAAAGTGCATCTATCCATGATAAAAGTGCATCTCTCCATCATAAAAGTGCATATGTCCATGATAAAAGTGCATCTGTCCATCATAAAAGGGTTTATCCATGATAAAAGTGCATCTGTCCATCATAAAAGGGTTTATCCATGATAAAAGTGCATCTGTCCATCATAAAAGGGTTTATCCATGATAAAAGTGCATCTATCCATGATAAAAGTGCATCTGTCCATCATAAAAGTGCATCTATCCATGATAAAAGTGCATCTGTCCATCATAAAAGGGTTTATCCATGATAAAAGTGCATCTATCCATCATAATATGCTCCACAGGCTCCGGGGGGTTAATAAAGGCCTAGAGATGGATGGATAGATAGATAAATATATTTATTTATACCATTTTATTACACACATCTCCATGACAAGACCATTTTTTATTTCCACTTTAAATAAAATACTAACATTTTCACTTTTCTTCCGTCCAGTAATAATTTGGAAAGAAAACGCAATGGAAGCCTAATGTTAATATAGCCGTGAAAGTAACTTTAATTGTGTGGAAGGGGGCAGTTAAATAGTTTAGCAGAGTATCGTGTGTTACCCGGCTTTCTAAAACGCGCTACTCAAGTTAAAATCTCTTTTAAAAATGCGTCTCTAGATCTGCGTCTCACGTTTTAACCGCAGGAACGCATCCTTACACGCCGAACCCGTCGAAAGTGTGGATGGATTCAGATGTCTTCATGTATTTGAAAGAAGTTTCTTCAGGAAGACCCAAAAATAAATAATTTACTCACTATCATGTTCAATGATGATAATATAAAAGGCACCAGCTGATCTCCTTTTGTTTTAGGAAGAGAGTTGCAGAGGTTTGGGGAGAATAAATGATGACAGAATCACAGAATTGGGAGTTGAAAACTCCTCTGTAGTGTCTCTGAAATACTGTTCCTGCTGTTTGATTTCCAGGATATTTCCCATGGCTGACTTACCAGACAGAAGAGGAAGGTGTGTGTGTGTGTGTGTGTGTGTGTGTGTTATATAAGCTTCAGAACAGAGATAGTTGTGTGTGTGTGTGTGTGTGTTTATAAGCTTCAGAACAGAGACATTATGTTTGTTTATAAGCTTCAGAACAGAGAGAGTGTGTGTGTGTGTGTGTATGTGTGTGTGTGTGTGTGTGTGTGTTCATAAGCTTCAGAACAGAGCATTGTGTGTGTGTTCCAGTGCTTCATAGGGACAGCAACAGGCCATCCTCGAATCGGCTCTTCTAATATTTAATGCTGACTGATTAGGAGTTGTTTGTCAGAATAATAGCACGCCGGTCGTGTTGAGCTTCCTGTGTGATCTCCCAGAGGCTCATGGGTAATAATCTGTGTGTGGCTTCTGACGGCTGTTTGCAAGTTTGCTGTGTGAGTTTTGCATTATATGATGATATAAACTGACAGATTAAGAGGAAGGAGAGGTAATAATACTGTTCAAAGTTCGGGATCTGTAAGATTTTAAATGTTTTTATTCACCAAAGCTGCATTTATTTGATCAACAGTACAGAAAATATTTTGAAATAGTATAATTTAAAAGCTGTTTTCTATGTGAATATATAGTAAAGTGTAATTTATTCCTGTGATCAAAGCTGAATTTCCAGTCTTCAGTGTCACATGATCCTTCAGAAATCACTCTAATATGAGGATCTGATGCTCAAGACACATTTATGATTATTATCAGTGTTGAAAACAGCTTTGCTGCAATTTAATGCATCCTTGTTGAATCAGACTGTAGTTTAAATCAGGCAGAGAAAGAATCGACACTTAGAAATGTGAGTGAATATCAGATCAAGTTTCTGTTGATTTAGCGCTTCAAACCTGACAAACTCTGTCAAATGTTTGTCTTGATGAAGTGTGTGTGTGGGTCTTCCCGTACTATAAACGAGTCGTTCACACATTTATTAGTGTGACTTTAGTGTCCAGATGAGTTTTGCTGCTGCTTTATTGATGCATGCATTATTATTTACATGCATGTTTTGGTGACTGTGAGTCTTCTCTTGTCAGCGGCTCGCGACGGGTGGAACGACCCTCCAGCTGTACGCTCAGGACAACGCAAGAAAAAGGTATTTATTTGCATAATGATGTTAATACCGATTATAATGTATTTAATGGGAAACAGTATGAGGAGTCCCAACCAAGCGGCAACCTTCTCTCTTGAATCCGACACTGAGTGAGTTAACCTGCAGTTCCTCCACAGGCCACTAGAGGCGGCTGCAGAAGAGACTCAGTCCCATAGACCCGCATGTTAAAATGCCCAACTTTACAGCAGAAAAACACATGTTTACAGTCTGGTGTTAAAACTGGTTTTGGTCTATATCGCTAATGTGGCCCTTCATGACGACTGTGAGGACGGTGAATTTTTTTATAACTCATCCGTTTAAATTATATTAAGCCTTAAAGTTGTGCATAATTAAGGGCGTGGCCACTTGAGTGACAGGTGGATTGCCGCTGATGTCACTACTAGCCGTTTGTCTGCTGTGTGTTAGCGTCACGTCACCTCAGCTAATCCGCCTCGCTGCACATTGTTGTTTATCCGGGAGTGACGCGCGGCCAAGATGGCGACAGCGGCTCCGCCCACTTTGGACTTCAAAAACGCTCTTCAGAAACACTACGGGTGACGCCACGCCCATATTTTTTTACAGTCTATGGTTTATAGAGTGTGTGTGTGTGTGTGTGTGTGTGTGTGTGTGTTGTACAGCTGCCAGAGAACTACACTCCTCCTGCTCCGATTACAGCGCCGGTGATGGGCTTCCCAACGGAGAATCCTGTGCAACAGGACCGAGTCCAGGTGCCGCCCGGAGCCCCTCAGGAGCCGAACATACAGGTCAGAGGTCATCGTGTTGGAGTCGGATCAGATGTGCTGGTGTGATCTAAGGCTGTCAAAATGGCTGAAAATATAAATTCGAATTTCGTTCTTAAATATTAGCTAAATTCGAATTATATTCTAATTCTAAAGGCAAAAAGTATTGTCTCCTATGCCCACAAGAGGGCGCAATACATAAACAAATCAAGCATCGCATCTTTTTATAGGCAAGACAAGTAGTTTGTTTAGGCATGGGTTGTATGGAATTACAAACCTGCGCACATATTTTCAAAAGCACATAACTATAGACTCGATTCTGAATGTGGATGTGAACGCCGTCAGCGTTAATCACAGGTTCCTTAAATTGTATGTTTATCTCTGTAAAGCTGCTTTGAAACAATCTACATGGTTAAAAGTGCTATATAACTGAAGGTGACTTGACTTTTATTGAAATGAAATGACATTCACTTTTTAAAGGGCATTAACTTTTGAAACAATTATTCTTAAATAAACCATTTCCCGCCATTTTTTCAAATGAACAATGGCGCCGCATCTGTAACCTGGATAAGCTAACTAAAACACACCGCGTCAGTCACGTCATCATCATGTCTCGCGCCTCTTGACACACCAACAAATCGAAAATGTACGTTTTTTGCATTCGAATGTGTAAAAAAAATTATTTTTATTTTTTTAACCCTCTGGTGCTCTTTGCGTGTCTGTGACAAATGAGCGAATTTTTTATTTTATTTTTGTCAATGAAATAAATTTACTATATTTTAGTTTTTGATAATGTTTTTTATTTAATATTTTGTATTTGTAGGATATTTTTTATACTAAATTATATTTACGCTGCACTTATAATCCATTTATTCACTTAATAAATTGTTAAAAAAAATAATTTTAAACGCGTCAATTACATCATTAAAAAAAAACTTTTAATGCAGGGTTTTTGCATTCGATTGTGCAGTTTTTTTTATTTAATTTGACGAATATTTGACATTTTTGTTTGCCAGCCCTAGTGTGATGCGAGTGCCTGATGTTTGGTGTGTGTTCTAGTCTTTACAGCAGCTTCCGGCGGTGCGAGTGGGACAGAAGGAAATCCCCCCCGAACACATGATCATCAAGACCACCTTCAGTAGTTTAGTTCAGCGCTGTCAGCTGGCCGCCGCAGACCCGGTAACACACACACACACACACACACACACACACACACACACACACACACACACAGCATAACTCTAATCTGATTGGCTGGCTTTATGCAACCTTCTGGAATCAGTGCTCATGTTTATAACCTGTCCACCTAGAAACTAAGTATTTGGCCGATACAATCTTTAGTAATCTTTTATCATGACATTGCAGCACAACTGTTTTCAACATTGATGATAATCAGAAATGTTTATCATATAATCATAAATCATCATATTAGAGTGATTTCTGAAGGATCATGTGACACTGAAGACTGGAGTAATGATGCTTTGATCACAGGAATAAATGACACTTTACTATATATTCACATTCACACATTCACATTCACATATTCATATTTTTGATCAAATAAACGCAGCTTTAGTGCAGCAGAAGAGACTCCTGTAAAAAACATTAGGAAATCTTAATCTTAGATCTTAATTACTCCAAACCTTTGAGCGGTAGTGTAGATGGTACAAACACACAGCCTTTTTAAAAAAGTTGTACATAAGATCTTATTATTATGTCTTGTATACAGAATTAATATCCAAATTATTGATTTATGAAGGTGAAAAAATGGTCTTGTTATATTTGTATTTTAAGAAAATTCAATAAACATAATTATTTAAAAAAAAGAAGATGAAAAATGTATTACATTCTCAAAAGTATCATATATAGAATATATAAAGACCATAATAATCACATAAATCCTGTTTAAGTCTCTTCCTGTACACGTTGGAGGATTTTTAACCACAATAAGCTGCTTTAATAAGTTTCTTAAATTAACTTTCCTTCCAGCAAACGAAGCGCAAGCTTGACGACGCCTCCAAGCGGCTGGAGAGTCTGTACGACAAACTGCGGGATCAAGCGGTGAGTTCAGGACGTTTCTCCTTATCCTGAAAATAATCATATTTATGAAAAGGTACTTTATTGAAAGACAGCACATGTGACCCTGGTCTTGAGTCGCACGGGTGTTTCTGTGGCGATAGACAACAACACACTGTATGCGTCAAAATTATTGATTTTTCCTTTATGCCAAAAATAATGAGGATATTAAGTAAAGATCATGTTCCATGAAGATATTTAGTACATTTCCTACCGCAAATATATTTAAAAAATAATTTTAGTGAGTGAGTGCAGCAAAAGCACAAACACATGCACAACTTTAAAGGAGATTTTCTCAATGTTTCGATTTTTTTGCACCCTCAGATTCCAGATCTTCAATAGTCGTATCTCGGCCAAATATTGTCCTATCATAACAAACCATACATCAATGGAAAGCTGATTTATTCAGCTTTCATACGATGTATAAATCTAAATTTAAATAAAGTTGACCCATGTGACTGGTTTTGTCATCCAGGGTCACATGTGTGAAATTAGTGTTAAATTTAGTCAATAAACAATCTTTTCACACAAAATCAAAGCTGCAGTCCGTCTGACATATATATATAGAGAGAGAGGCATTTCGCATGGCTATGAGTGTGATATTGCTCATAAATATCCAAGTATATGATACATCTTTCATTCTTCAAGTCAATCGTATATTCATGGAAGAAAAAATCAGTTTGAATAAGGAAAGCGATATCTTTGTCATAATATCCTTTCAATGGTTAAAGTTACCGCAGTCACTGCATCCGCTGCTCTTTACTTCTACCATTTTGTTTTATTAGCTTATTTTTGTTGATCCATTTACCTTTTTTAGAATTTGAAAGATAATAAAGATATTGTTTGATAAGTGAGATCTCTGATTTAGTCCTTGAAAATCAAAAAGTAGTGCTTGAAAAGTCCTTGAATGTCATATTAGTGTGTGTGTACGACCCCTGGTTGAGTCTCTAAGGTTTCAATATAAACCTGGTGTTTTGTGTCGCCCCGTCAGCTTTCTCCCAGCATCCTCGGCGGCCTGCACGAGATCAGCCGTTGTGTCGGCGAACGCAACTATCTGCAGGGTCTGGAGGTTCACACGCAGGTCGTGAGCAGCAGCAACTTCAGCGAGATCTCTGCGTTCATGCCCGTCCTCAAGGTGCTCATGACCATCGGCAACAAGCTGGCCGTGTGACTCTCTCTCTCGCTCTCTCTCTCTCGCTCTCTCTCTCTCTCTCTCTCTCTCTCTCTCTCTCTCTCTCTCTCTCTCTCTCTCTCTCTCTCTCTCTCTCTCTCTCTCTCTCTCTCTCTCTCTCTCTCTCTCTCTCTCTCTCTCTCTCGCGCACTGATCTCAGAACCAGTCCAGCATTAACATCCCACCACTTCACGACTGGAGTTCTTCTCGTGCGTTTGGTGTTTGCTTTCCTTCTTATTCATCCAACACAAGCAGAACGACTGTTCAGAAAACCATTATTGCGTATTATGTGTGTGTGAATTGAACGCATCAGTGTAAATTGTTGCACTGAATTCAATGCTAGACCCAAGAATGTGCAGAAACTGTTAATGCGACAGTTTAAGAATAAGCCTTAATACACGAGCAGATCGAATTTGGCCAAATTGTTGCAGTTTGAGAACGCGTTATTGTGCGTAAAATGTGTTCAAATTGACTTAATGTGGATGATCTTAATACATTTGTGTGAATCATTGTGGCTTTGGATTCAGTGTGAGACTGTAGGAACACGACCCGAACGACTCGAGCACAGGTTCCTTCTGTACGCTGGGTTTATGATCAAAGATCTGATGCTGTCTGTAGTTTAGTCACTGTCAGTGGATGTTATGGGTGGTTATTGACCGATTGATGAATTGTGGGATGATTTTCTTTTGTGTGAAGGAGGGTGTTTTATATTGCACTTGACGCTTGATCTGCACTGCTGTTTCTCCTCCAAACACTCCTGAAGCTTCTCCGGATGGGAATGAGTTCTGCTCGGATCTGGAGACTTAGAGATGGAAACATGTCAGAAACACGTCCGGGTCAAAATCAAAGAAGAAAATCAAGCCGGTTTTTGTTTTGACAGTAAAACAGCAAATTCTCATCATTTTTTACTTTTGCGTTTTTTTGTAATTCCCCCCAAAAAACACATTTTTTAATTCAGTTTAAATGGTGTGCAACATGCATATGATGTATAAATACTTTTGTTTATTTGCGAATGAGAAATGCATTGAAATTGAATATTAATAGTCCTAAAAATAATCTTATAATTTATATATGTATTTATAATTTCTCCTGGTTTTTGACGTGGACGTGTTCTTGACAATCTCTACAATAACTGAATGCAACTAAACAGTTAATCTGATAAACTAGATCATCTGTTTGTTCTGCTGAAAATGTCAATGTTCTGTCTGAAACTGATTCATTCTGAGGTCGTTAATGAAGCTTGAAAACACTTGAAGTAAAATAAAATACAGAACTTTCATAGATGACCGGTGTCTCTGTTTTCTTCATAATGTCCTGTAAAACCAATAACGGGCCATTAAAGATTAATGAAAACAATATCAGCATTCTTCAGAATAATGTTCAGTCGTTTTAGAGTTGAGATCAACTATGAACGCTTGAGCTGGTGTAGGAAAGGCATATTTAATCCTATTAAATTCAACTTATAATTCCACACATAAATCATTGGGCTCTAAAGACGATCTCTGTTGAGATCAGGGTTGAAATCAAGTCATTTTCTGCATTTGCACTTCTTAGTATTCTGGTTTTATCCTGTAGATGGCGAGAAAGAAACATTTTCCAATTCATTACATCACCTAAAACATGTTTAATAGTCTTTATTTAAAACCCAAATATACTCTATTAAACATGCATAATCAAGTCGAGTCCAAATGTATTTCTATAGCACATTTGAAAGTGCTGTACAGTAAAACATTGGACATAAAAAGAAGCCATGCAGCATAAAATATAAACACATTAAACAACATACAATAATAATAAAAGTCAGTAATCGATACTGACATTTTACAAATATTTTATCATGAACCAGTGCGTCTTAGTAATCAATAAATTATTACTAGACTATTTTAGACCAAATTATTAAACCAATTTTATTTTGTTTGTATGACGCATCTTCTTTTCTGAGGGATAAACTGCACTATCGCTCATAGAGGACTCGGTAAACACATCAGAAGTTGATTACGAGTGTTTCCGGTGGGTTTAACGGGTTGTTTCACACACACACACACACACACACACACACACACGGCGTGAGAGTCTGAAAGAATGTGACCGGTTTGAAACCGCAAATTGAGCCGTTCATCAACATCATGTCTCATTTCAGCGCTGCACTGAACATTCGAGAACAGCTCGCTGATTGGTCCGCCGGAGTCACACGGCGATGCTGATTGGCTGACGTTGATCTGCTGTTAAAATTGCCGGGATGCTGTGAACGTTGTGACGCAGCACCGCAATGACCGGGAATAACACACTAACTGTGTGTTTTATCAAATGTGGATATTGACATAACGCCAAAAGACATTAATGAAAGAGTTTATATTTAGTAATGGCATTAATAGCAGCCTTTATCTTTATAATAGCCTTCTGTTGCTTACATCATTTAAATAAACAAACGTAATATATGTATTAGTTATGATTCTGTATAGAATGAATATGTTTTTGCAGTGACTATGTTAACTAAGAAAGTTTTAACAGCATGTATGCACTTACAGACACTACTTTCTAGTGAATGAATCCCTGCAGACGTGCTCAGACATGCAGGACTAATTATGGCCTGTGAAAATAATAATACACTGTAATATCATCATCATGTCAAAGAAGGACAGATACGTTTTTTAAAGCTGATTCATAAATTAATGACTATGAACTTTGCTCCTATATTTCCATCCAGTTTATTTACATTCCTTTTTTCATTGTTATAACTCTGCTAAAGAATGTCCCAAACACACACAAACATTAGGAAATGAAGTGCACATGTCAGAAAGTTGAGAAGCTCTTTGCTTGAGACTTTATTTCCAGTAATAGATTAAGAAACAAGAGTCTATTCACTATTACAGGCTGTTATCACAAACAAGAACATCGTATTAGTTTTAAGAGCCAACGGCTTCTTCCGAACAGCATGAGAAATATCACGACCGCTTTCCGGCCTCTCGAGTCACAAGAGTCCGAGTGAAAATAAGGCGATCTGTCCAGTGAGAGGAACAGTGGCGTCTTCAGTCACTGTAAAGTCTGGAAGGAATTACAATCCAAATCGTTTTAAAGGTTGCCAAACTATTTAACTACGTGCAACTTGTCAAAGGAAATCGGAACATGGAAAAATAGCATTGAAAAATCTCTGAAAATACATTATGTTTGATTAAACGTACAGGTGAAAACATCACGGTTCGGCACGCATGCAACAAACGCTTTTGGCAATCTGGACACCAATACCAGCAGAGCCTGTATTATTATTATTATCATTACTGTAAGATGCTTCCGTCTGTATCAATATGCAATAGAAAAGAGTTCTGCATTAATACAGCATGCTTACATTAACGTCCCAGATGTACTTTAGAAGATGACAACGTTAATGTAGGAACAAATCTGGATGATGTTGCAGTTAATTACAATACAAAACCAAACTATACATTTTACAGTACAAGAGTCAACACGCTCAATCATTGTCACGCAGCCTCTCCGTCGATGTCTTAACACGAAATTACACTAAACGCCACTCGCAGCGAGTAAAAGTTGATCTCGATCCATCCGAAAAAACAACAAAACAAAAAAAGACTTAGGAACATATCGTTCCGCATATCTGTGCTGAGGTCAAACACTTCGAAATCAAGCATCATTAATACAGATTCAAACAGTTCTCCAAAACATGGACAATTTGTGCAAGTATGGCAACAAAACAGTTTGGCAATATTAAACTATTAAATACGATCGCTTGATTCGTTAAGGTGCAGCTGTTGTTAAATATTAAATAGATTTAATTTCTCCCAAATTGCACAGCTAGGTTTGGTGAGATGCCTGTGTGACGGGGTCGTTGTTGAGAGTAAAACTGGCACGTCAGCTACTGAAGCTCAGACTGGGGTGTCAAAAACATCGACAAGCCGGAAACTAAATCGGAATAAGCGCTACACAAACAGCTCGGATCCCCGCGTGAAAGCTTCACAGGCTAGACTGGGCTAAAGAACATGGCATCTGAACTCAAAGCAGAAGCGTCAACACTGTCGTCGAAACTCCCCGTCACTGGAAGGACCGATTGTCCTCCTGTTTTCCGGCTGGCAGTTCGTTGGGATTGAGGGATGGTGGGATTGAACGTTAGCCGCTCCTGTGACTCCCGTCGCCGGTCCGCACGACTCGAGCGTTCACCGCGTCCCGGGACACGCGCTTCGGGTCGCTCGCCAGGCCGAGGAAACACATGAGGTCGATGAAGCATGTGGTCAGGTTGAGCTTCCAGCCGTACTCGCTGGTGGCGTAGTCGAAGGGGAACGTGTGGTGGTAATTGTGGAAGCCTTCGCCTGAGGAATGAAAGCAGGAGATCAGATCATGCAAAAGGGAATTAATCATTAACATGCAGTCTAAGAGCGGCCGAACGGGGTTTTCCACCATGCAAACGAGACCGAATGAGACTTTCTAATGCAAAAATGCCCCGTGTGAGTTTGTGTCTCACGTTTATATCATGATATCTATTCAACTGTTGTATAAAACTACAAGTTAATATCGTGTTATATTTTAAACACCTTTTCCCCAATGAAAATATTACCTATAAATCCAGAGCGGAAGTGTTGTGCGTCTGAATGAATCTGTTTTGAGCGAATCAATCGGGTGAACCAATGATTCAATGACTCATTCATAAAGAGAGCTGAATGAATGAATCAGCCGTTTCAACGAACGAATGAATGAACGACTCACTCATTTAGACCGTTAACGCCACATAAACAGTTTTTTTGAAAATTTCTTATTTAGAAAATCATTTTTTATTAAAAATGCCCCATAATGAGTTTGTGTCTCATATTTATATCATGATATCTATTCAACTGTTGTATAAAATTATAAGTTAATATTGTGTTATATTTTAAACACCTTTTCCCCAATGAAAATATTACCTATAAATCCAGAGCGGAAGTGTTGTGCGTCAGAATGAATCTGTTTTGAGCGAATCAATCGGGTGAACCAATGATTCAATGACTCATTCATAAAGAGAGCTGAATGAATGAATCAGCCGTTTGAACGAACGCATGAACGACTCACTCATTTAGACCGTTAACACCACATAAACAGTTTTTTTTTAGAAAATTTCAAACGAGACCGAATGAGACTTTCTAATGCAAAAATGCCCCGTGTGAGTTTGTGTCTCACGTTTATATCATGATATCTATTCAACTGTTGTATAAAACTATAAGTTAATATCGTGTTATATTTTAAACACTTTTACCCCAACGAAAATATTTCCTATAAATCCAGAGCGGGAGTGTTGTGCGTCAGAATGAATCTGTTTTGAGCGAATCAATCGGGTGAACCAATGATTCAATGACTCATTCATAAAGAGAGCTGAATGAATGAATCAGCCGTTTGAACGAACGCATGAACGACTCACTCATTTAGACCGTTAACGCCACATAAACAGTTTTAAAAAAATAATTCAAACGAGACCGAATGAGACTTTCTAATGCAAAAATGCTCCTGTGTGAGTTTGTGTCTCACGTTTATATCATGATACAGTTGAGCAATATCACACGAGTGCCGTTTATGTTCCAAATAACACACATGCAAATGTGATATTGATTCTTTTTATACAACAGTTCAATAGATGAGATAATATTGTGTTATATTTTAGACACTTTTTCCCCAATGAAAATATGACCTATAAATCCAGAGCGGGAGTGTTGTGCGTCTGAATGAATCAGTTTTGAGCGAATCAATCGGGTGAAGCAATGATTCAATGACTCATTCATAAAAAGAGCCATTTTAATTAATTTCTGAATTAATCAGCCGTTTGAACTAATCGAATGAATGAACGACTCCCTCATTTAGACCTTTAACGCCACATACTGGCAGTTTTTAAGAAAATTTCTTATTTAGAAAATCATTTTTTATTTAAAATGCCCCATAACGAGTTGTCTCATATTTATATCATGATATAGTTGAGCAATATCACATGAAACATTCACAGTTCTGCACATTCAGATCTAAAGCGTTCATGACTGATGAATCATGAGTGATTTTTAATATTAAATGAGTTGATTGGTGATGAACATGAAGCTCTGCGTGATGGAGCCTATAGAAAATGGCTCTTAAATTCAAGATATCAGGGCAAAATGCCCATGTATGAGTTTTTGTCTCATATATAGACCTATATGATATGATAAAGTCAAGCAATATCACATGACTAACGAGCGCAATATCACACGAGTGCTGTTTGTGTTACGAATATGAGTGCAAATGTGATATTGATTTTATACAACAGTTCAATAGATAAGTTAATATAGTGTTATATTTTAGACACGATATTGTCTGCTTTTTTTTTTATTACATATTTTTTAATTAAAATATTACCAATAAATCCAGAGCAGAAGTGTTGTGCGTCCCAGAGCAACACACAGCAGGGTTTCATTTCTGAATGAATCAGTTTTGAGCGAATCAATCGGGTGAACCAATGATTCAATGACTCATTCATAAAGAGAGTAATTTACTGCATTCCTGAATGAATCAGCCGTTTAAACAAATCAAATAAATGATTCAATGACTCACTCATTTAGACATTTAACACCACATACTAACAGTTTTAGTTTCTTATTTATAGTATCATATATATAAGAAATTATATTAGATGTAAATCCATGATAGATTTTCATGACAATTAGGCACATTTTCTTTCACAATTATCATTATGATCAACATTTTATTATAGCTTTTGTTTTTTTAATTCTCAGTATTGTCAGATGTGATTCTCCTTAGCATCTTATTTTATTAAACGCAACGATTTATAAAATAAAGTCAGTAAAAATGAAAATAGTGAATCAAACACTTACCATGATGTACAAACATTTTAACCAGTGCATCATAGTTTGTTTTGTATTACATCACTGAGAACAGGGTTTCTGCAGGTTTCACAAAGTCAAATTTAAGACTTTTTAAGACCTTTTTAAGACCATTATGAATTAAATTTAAGACCTATATCACGACATAAAAAAAAAAACGTACAAAGGAAACGCAGAGTCTCAAAATTACTTGCAAAGTAAAATAATTTATTCAAACTGAACAGTACTGAAGACAGCTTAGATGGATGCACAAAGCTGATTGGCTGTTGCATGTTGGTCTATTTTGTAGTCTTAATTAAAGTGAATTATATTTGGACTAGCGAAATAAGGAACTACAACACCACGCAATAAAAAACAAAAACATTCCAAAGCGCTGCGGGAGGACGTAGGAAAATTAAGACCTGTTTAAAATGATTTAAGACCTAGAACACAATACTTCAGCAAATTTAAGACTTTTTAAGGCCTTAAATTGTGATTTTGAAATTTTAGACTTTTTTAGACCCCGCGGAAACCCTGGAGAAGTTGAACTGGAGGTTAAATGTGCTGAAATATCCGAAAGATAAGTTTAGCGCCCGGAAGTAGAATCTAATTGACAATTTTTTTCATGTCTGAACTCCCATCGATTGTCAGAGTTTAAGCTCAACTGGTTCAAATGTGTTTATTATTAGGATAAACCCCTTGAGATGCATCATCTCGTTTTCGAACGAACTCTGCCCGTGTGAACGCCGGTGTGTGTGAGACGTACCGATGGCACTGAAGGTGACGAATCTGTTCTCCCGGGGGTTGATGGTGCTGTCGTAGGGCCGGTTCCCCCACATGTGTGCGGCGCTGTTGACCAGCCAGGTGGAGTTCAACACAAGTGTGTATCTGAGGACGGTCGGCACGAAGTACGCCACCCACAGCGACTCGCCCCACAGGAACCAGGGCACAAACATCGGGAGGAAGAAGCACATCAGCAGCACAGACGGCTTGTAGTACCTGAGAATCACAATCAAACTTAGTTAAAGGTGCATTGTGGGATATTTAGGAGGATCTGCAATATCATATACACTGTTTTCAGTGGTGTATAAAGAGCTTACATAATGAACCGTTATGCTTTTATTAGCTTAGAATGAGGCGTTATCTACACACACCGCGGTTCCCTTTACATCGACATGTTTCTACGGTGGCCCTGAACGGACAAACGAGTTTCGTCACTAATGTTGTTCTTCATGCAAAGAAGCTGCTAAAGTCAGCGAATAAAACACTGACACAATGATGAACAAGTAACAATAATATATTGTTTTACTAAATGTTTGTAAAGAAGCCTCGTTGCTTAACTGGCTACTCTCTGCGGTCTCAGACGACGACATCACTTCCTGTCACCACCGTAACTTCTATTGGGTGCAATTCACAACCTCTCCACTAGATGCCGCTAAAAATTACACACTGCACCTTTAAGTGACCAAAGACAGTTCATTTAGTGGCGGCTTTGATTCCAGACTTGCCTCCTCTGAAACATGACGACCTTATCGGCCTTCAGGTCGCTGATCTCCAGCTTGCGTCCCTTCTCGATGACGTCGGGGTGTTTACGGACCAGAAGCCAGCCGATGTGAGAGAAGAAGAACCCGCGCACGGCGTTGTGAGGGTCGGCGTCCGTCTCAGAGTATTTGTGGTGAACGCGATGATCACGTGACCATTCGTAGATGTCGTTCTACAGCGGAGAGAGCAGATTAAACGAGGCACAGAAATCATCTTTAATACGACTTGCTTCAAATCTAACACAAATAATAACCTTTATATGTTGGTGTTAATCATGTTTGATCCCATTTCAGAGTTTGCATCACTGTTTTCCATATGTTAGAATAATACAGTAGTCAACATTTAAAGTGGATCAAAACCTTTCATCAAAGTTATACGTGCATTTTAAACAATACCCGTTCTTGTCTCGTCTAACCTTTTTTTGATCCACTTCAAATGTTGACTACTGTATTATTATTCTAACAAATGGAGAACAGTCAGAGTGAATGTGTGTGTGTTATGACAGTCTCTCGGCTCTATACTAATGCATGCAGTCATGACAGATTGATGTCTGAGACGCTTCAGGCTTCATTTTCAGTGTCTCACCTGGAAAGCCATGGAGTTGGCGAAGGCCAGGAAGATCCGGAGAGGTAAAGACGCTTTATACGACCTGTGGCTCCACAACCTGTGAGCGCCGGCGGTGATTCCCAGAGCGCTGACCACGAAACACCCGAACGCTGCGGGAAACAAACAAACAAGCCATTATATTCTTCTGCAAATAACCTGAAAAATTAATGCAGCTACTCAGAGGCACAAAACTAATGTTTAATTTTTAATGCACATGTCAGACTTTTACACACGTCAGTTTCAATGACACACCTGGACTTCATGCATCTCGTAAATCATTGTATTTTTGAGCAAATATGCGTGAAAAACTCATCTAGGAGTGTGTGATATTGACATCTGGATATTTTCGGGGATTTTCTCCAAAACGATAATTAGACGATATTTTTTCGAGCGTGTTATTAATCTTTGTGTTTTTTCGAGTGTGTTATTAATCTTTGCAATGCAGAGGAAACACAGAATCTGCATCTGAAGTGGCATTTAGATGCATTTACACACTGTTTTAATGCAGATCATCAACGCATTTAACCTGCGGTTACAAATGCATAAATTATGTTTGGCTTTTTTTAAATGTAAAACGTTGAATAATGATATTTAGAAATTATTTAAAATATGAAAAGATACTTTAAATGTGAAATTAAAACCGCCAGTAGGTGGCAGCACGTCACTGTCAATGAGCCAGTCATTAAGTTTCAACCGATTCATTCAACATTCGTCTTAATGAGTGAGTCATTGAATGATTCCTTAAACCGATTCATTCAACATTTGACTGTCTTAATGAGTGAATCATTGAATGATTCCTTAAACCGATTCATTCAACATTTGACTGTCTTAATGAGTGAATCATTGAATGATTCCTTAAACCGATTCATTCAACATTTGACTGTCTTAATGAGTGAGTCATTGAATTCAACCGATGCATTCAACATTTGACTCTTAATGAGTGAGTCATTGAATTCAACCGATTCATTCAACATTTGACTGTCTTAATGATTGAGTCATTGAATTCAACCGATGCATTCAACATTTGACTCTTAATGAGTGAGTTATTGAATTCAACCGATGCATTCAACATTTGACTGTCTTAATGATTGAGTCATTGAATTCAACCGATTCATTCAACATTTGACTCTTAATGAGTGAGTTATTGAATTCAACCGATGCATTCAACATTTGACTGTCTTAATGATTGAGTCATTGAATTCAACCGATTCATTCAACATTTGACTGTCTTAATGAGTGAATCATTGAATGATTCCTTAAACCGATTCATTCAACATTTGACTGTCTTAATGAGTGAGTCATTGAATTCAACCGATGCATTCAACATTTGACTCTTAATGAGTGAGTTATTGGATTCAACCGATGCATTCAACATTTGACTCTTAATGAGTGAGTCATTGAATTCAACCGATGCATTCAACATTTGACTCTTAATGAGTGAGTTATTGAATTCAACCGATTCATTCAACATTTGACTCTTAATGAGTGAGTCATTGAATGATTTATTCAACCGATTCACTCAACATTTGACTCTTAATGAGTGAGTCATTGAATGATTCATCCAACCAATTTGTTCATTCAGTATTGAAACTAATGTGTTGCTCAGAGACGCAAAACAGTCCTGTTGCTTTGTTTGGAACTATTTTCACAGTCGAAATAGAGTAAAAACAGGCAATATTGTGTCTAAAATGTAAGTCACTTAATTTTAACTTCTTGTTTATTGAACTGTTGCTCTAGATCAAAATCACACGTGTAATCATGCTGATATTTGGATGAAATCGTCACTCTTCATGTGATATTGATTAACTATATTAAATGATATAAATATAAAGGACATAAAGAGGTATTTTTGCTTCTTATCTTGAATATTGAGGGCATTATAAATGCATTTTAGTCGAGTAAATCACGCTGTAAATGCTCAAGCGCACTAGTCTAACCTACATACTCCATAATGCCAGATCACACATCATTAAAACAACCATCACAATGTTATCATAGACGATATATATCGCACACCCCTATGGCTTAGTGCAATTAAAATAAATATGCACTGCGTGTTTCAGAGAAAAACTCAGCACTGTGTCTATTTACACATGAACAGATCGTTTCCCGCCAGTGTTTTCAGTGTCAATTCGCAATAAACGCTTCTAAAAATAAGCTTTTGTCAAGCAAAAAGGAGTGTGTGTAGTTGATGTATATCGTGCACCACTGTCCTCAACAAGACACGTGATTTAAGGAATCATTCATTCGTGAAAATAAAAACCATGCAAGTAAACCAGTTGGAAAAAACGTGACTAGAAGTGGCAGTTTTTACAGTCGGTGCATAAAATGTACTAAAGTTCCCTTAAACTTTATAACCCGCACTAAAGTTTCACAGCTTTAAAAGAAGATGTTACTTTGCATATAATCTGTCATTTTCTCACATAAGAATAAGATTTAAGATGCATTCAAATAACACATGACTTAATTAGAAATTGTTTGGAAAAGAGCAGCGGGAACATTGTGCTAAATATCTCTTTCCGTGACGTGTGAGTTTAATAATGACAGAATGTTGATTTGAGATAAAACATCTAGTGTGTTGATGTGAATACTTACTCCAGAAGAGTGTGAACACAGATGCAGATGGTACCAGCAGAAGCCCATATAGAGCTGCAGTGTGCAATAAAGTCATCAGAACCACATTTCTCCAAACTATGACGACGGGAGGTTTAGGCCCTTCTTTCTCTTTATATGTGGTATCAAACACGTCCTCCACTGACTGCTCTGGACGCCAGACTGCCGTTTTAATATCCATATCAGGCATGATGAAGATGATCACTGTCATAAACACAAAACACACACTTCCGTTAGTCTAACATTCAATGCAACTGCGATGCAGCAGCAGAACCAGAACAGGCGAGCTAAACTAGGTCATGACGCCACACAAAAAAAACATTTTCCCAGGAAAAAACAGCCAAACTTACCAGACTGATGTAAAGGGTGTGTGTGTGTGAATTCAACGCACGTGCAAGATCGTATTAGCAGAACGCAGAGAATATCCTGGACACACACTGGCTTGGAACCGCTGCTGTTGACGGTGATGCGTAGTGCTGTCGCGAGCGGAGGAATAGCGCGCTGTGATTGGTCGGAGAGTTTGACACCACCCTAAAGGGAATGCACGGATTGGCTGATGTTCATCTGATGTTCGCTTTCTTTTTCTTTAACTTCACACCAGCGTCTCCGTACAACCGAATTTCTAACAGAATCGGTTCGCGTATTTATACCGCTAAACCGCTCACCCCACCGGCGAGGAGTTTCTCCTCTCCAGCCAATCAGAGCTCGTGCTGTCACGGCCACGAGCACCGTTTCATCACTTCACAAGCTCGTCATTATTTTCAAATAAGACTTGGTTCTTTTATCATCACTTTATAACGAACATAAATGATGCTAAATACTGATACGCGGATAACAGGAGAGACATGCCGAGTGAACTACAGTTACCCAGGTGTTTTCCAAAAACCTTGCTTAGTTTTCAGTTTCAGAACTCTTTTTGATTAATGGACAGCCTACGCATGTCAAATAAATGAATCGATTCGTTGAAATGAATTGCCAGGGACGATCTTGGGTGTTACTTCTTCTACAAACAAATCAACAAAAGAAAATTAACATTCATATGATACGTTTTCATCACGCTCAGAGTTTTCAAGGCAGGTTTTAGCTTTATATAATCAAAAAACGACTCATTTTTTGTGAACCGATTTGTCCGGACTGTTAATTTAAAGGAATCGATTCACAAATTCGTCCGTTTTTTTAACAAGTTATTTATTTTTGACTCGGTTATTTAAAAAAAAAATCGGTTATTCTCTTTTTTCTATTAATTTGTAAGTGGAACAAATTATAATCAAATAGCTACATTATAAATAAATTACTATAAATAGGTTGTTAATCTTTGTTAACGGTAGTTATTGAAAAAATACAGCTGTTCATTGTCTGTTCAGGTTATTTCACAGTGCATTAACTAAGATTGACAAATACAACTTTGGATTTTAATAATGTATTAGTAAATGTTCAAATTATCATTCAATATTAATAAATGCTTTAGAAGTGCTGTTAATTATCATATTAGTTAACTAACTAAACCTTATTGTATGGTGTCAGCAATATTTTTTTATGAATTTGTAAAGGGAATAAATTATAATAAAATAAATGTAAATGAATAACTATATATAGGCTAATATACTGTAGCCTATTTATAAAAATAAATAAATAAAAATGTATTTTGTAAATGTATAAAAAATTACATTTAAATTGTTCTTTTTCATTTATTATATATTTTATGAATTTTTCTTAGCAGCTGGAATATTTTTAAAATTAATAGTTTGACTGCTGTAAATTATGTAAAGTTTTTTTCAAGATCTCAGCTTTACTGGTATAAAAGTAGGACAACAGGTCAGTATTTTATTAACTGTAATTCTCAATAAGTCCTGCAGGAATCCGGATTTTCTCACAAGTTTGAGAGGAATTCCTCAGCCGTCCGAAGACCAGATCATCTCCGCTAATATTTTTAAATCTGTGTTCATCTCTTCTCTTTTTTAACATATAATTAGTCATATGCGGTCATGTAAAATGTCCAAACTTTCCACATAGACCATGCCCGTCTGATGGGCCGTTCACCATGTGGACCGATGACAAACTGATATAAAGGAGATACTGCATAATTCCACAAGATCCGATCCAGATAATGATATTGACATGGCATGAGATCATTAAAACCTTTGCCCTGGTTTCACCATTGCACAAAAAACCCGTTCATCCACAACAGGAATGCAACATCCACATTACAAAAACACTATTTCTGAAGGTTAATAAGACACATTTTTGTTAAACAAAGCCAAACACTCTTAGATAAAAAGGTCCAATGAGGTTCTTGACTCTGTTTTATGCCAAAAAGGTTTAGAAATATCTTACATGACTGCATAGCAGGCCTACTTTCATGTTTAACGGGTTATATAAAAAAATCTAGTGATTAAGTATGTTTACAAGCTGTTTATTTCATAAAATTAAACTAAGACTAAAAAAGTGATTCATTAAAACTAAATTCACCGGAGTTACACTTAAAGCCAAAACACTGACCTAAAATCGTATCAGTCGAAACATGACTTACTTTTAAGATGTATGTATATGTTTACTGATAATTTGAACGTTATCTGTAATGTTTATGGTCTTTTAGCCTAGGACAGGGGTCTCAAACTCGCGGCCCGCGGGCCATTTGCGGCCCGCGGGGTGATATTTTGTGGCCCCCTACTTGACATTAAAGTTTAATGTTAGTGCGGCCCGTCGTTGCGTGTGCCGCGAAAAAAAAAAAAAAATGTATCCCTTATGAGCTACCATAGATAGTCTCGTGACAGCTTACTGCGCCTGGAAAAAATGAGCGCGTCGCTTCAATTATGAGCGCGCTTGCCGCGCGCCTACATTTGAAATTACGAACTTGAGCGCGCAAAATATGTGAGCGCGATATGTGAACGGCCCCTTGGCGAGCTACCACCAATCAGGCCACGAGCTACTGGTAGCTCGCGAGCGACGTGTTGGAGAGAGACCCTGCTCTAAAACAATGTGAGAATAATCACTTTGAGCTTGTAATATGTGTCCAACAGGTTCATAAGAAGGTTTGCTTTGATTTGTGCAGTCAGTAATTTGAGACACTATACAAAGAATTCAATAAGACGGGCAGACATGACTGCAAATATTTGTATTTCAAAAGCAATAATTGTTTTTCTAAGTATAATAAAAGGAAATGTGCCTTCCAAAAAAAAACATTCAATATCATTAATGTGTTGTATAAAGAAAATAAAAAGGACATAAGCAAATATAAATATCACAAATATGTGTTATAGACAAAGAAAGTTTGTAAAATGAACTTCAACTGTCAGAAGGACAGCTCATAAAGAACCAATCATGTACAGAAAGGAATGTTCAAATTCAGAGGAACTGTTCAGAAGAAACGTTAATAAATATTGAGAAGATTGGATCAGTTGTGCTCCTTTTTTGGAATACTTGAATACTATTTTTTTGTGGAATACTTGATGCGGCCCAGCCTGACCCAGACTCTACCTCTAGCGGCCCCCAGTTAATTTGAGTTTGAGACCCCTGGCCTAGGACAAGATAAAGCGTTATATAGAAATTGTTAAGATGGGTGTGTCACTGATATACAGAATATAATTGATTTGAATATACATTAAATATTACAATACGTACAAGTTCATAATGCACTATATTATATTAAAATCCAAGGTTTACCATGCAAAAACTCTGAGCGACAGTATAAATGGTTGGAAATAAAGCTTCATGTCTCATTATTATCGTTATTTCTCTGAATAAGTTGTGAATTATTTCTTTATTGTCTTTTTTGTTGACCAACATCCACTTCAGACTCAAACCGTCAGAAACCCAAGTTCTCTGGCTTCCTACTAGCATGACAGTTTGCATATGAATTAACTGTTATTATATATAATGTTGAGCTTTGTATGCATTTAACCAAACAAGTTGTTATCTTTACTGCTTCAAAATACATGCTGTTAATAAAAACACTGTTGAATCATTTACAGTTGGGGTGAATTATGGGTTATAGGGACATAAGTTCAAATGGGAGAGTTAAAACTAGTTTATTTCTCATGTGAACATAAAAACTCTTTAGCTGAGCCCTATATCTGGGAGACCACATCATCAAAATTGGATGCCCTCATTGGTGTGACATCATCTATGTGGGCGGGGCATCAAACAAGAAGTTGAGCCTGAAATGCATGAAGTGAGAAAAATGACATAAACTTTTGCTAGCAAGGTCATAAAATTGTCATCACTACTAATTTACACAAACCTTTGCTGGACACGTGTTTGGGTGCATGGGACAGCATGGTATTGTGTGATTGGGATGGTGCTTAAAGGCTTAGCTAATTAAGAAAATGATTAACCTTGCGATAGAGATATAAGCTCTGCATGCTCTAAATTGGTGTTTCCCAACCTTTTCATTTGTGCAACCCCTAATTAACCACAGCTGGATTAGGCTCAAATAAAACAACCTAATAATGAAAATAGAAACATCATCACAGCTAAACAATTTTTACTGATTTTTTTTATTTTTTTATTTTTTTGCAGTAATACACTATGTCAATCTGTTTATTGGGGAAGGGGTCACTCAACTTTTCCTCTAAATGTTACCCAAAAAAAAAAGGTTTTGGGTCATATTACACAATTTATTAATGAAGTTTGAACCTGATTTTTCCTTTTTACTTGTTTACACTTTTCAATGACTTTTGGACTTCTTTTGCCTCAATTACACGTGTTGTACTAAATTATGGATAAATACACTCAGAAAAAAAACTCAATCTTGCTTATGAAATTATATCAACGAATGAACTAACTTGTGTAATAAATATGCTTAGACCAAATCCATGATAAGATCTGCTGTCCCAATCACCCAAATGTTACCAAAAATGTGTGTTTTATGTCAGTTTACATAAAAGTGTGTGTCACAGAGCGCAGTAGAAAAAGTTTCAGCAGCGATTCAGGCTTTTACAGACGCTACTTCCTCGTTCCAAAGAAAGACAATTGGCTTGTCTTGGACCAGTCGAAAGACAAACTGTGCACAGATCAGATGGAGGAACTGCACCTAGACACGACCACAACTCATGATGTAGTCAGCCGGATCCGGGCCGTATCCAGACCAGATGGAGGACCTGCGCCTAGACACGACCACAACGCATGATGTAGTCAGCCGGATCCGGGCCGTATCCAGACCAGATGATGGACCTGCACCTAGACACGACCACAACTCATGATGTAGTCAGCCGGATCCGGGCCGTATCCAGACCAGATGGAGGACCTGCGCCTAGACACGACCACAACGCATGATGTAGTCAGCCGGATCCGGGCCGTATCCAGACCAGATGATGGACCTGCACCTAGACACGACCACAACGCATGATGTAGTCAGCCGGATCCGGGCCGTATCCAGACCAGATGGAGGACCTGCACTTAGACACGACCACAACTCATGATGTAGTCAGCCGGATCCGGGCCGTATCCAGACCAGATGATGGACCTGCACTTAGACACGACCACAACTCATGATGTAGTCAGCCGGATCCGGGCCGTATCCAGATCAGATGGAGGACCTGCGCCTAGACACGACCACAACACATGATGTAGTCAGCCGGATCAGGGCCGTATCCAGACCAGATGGAGGACCTGCACCTAGACACGACCACAACGCATGATGTAGTCAGCCGGATCCGGGCCGTATCCAGACCAGATGGAGGACCTGCGCCTAGACACGACCACAACGCATGATGTAGTCAGCCGGATCCGGGCCGTATCCAGTTCAGATGGAGGACCTGCGCCTGGACACGACCACAACGCATGATGTAGTCAGCCGGATCAGGGCCGTATCCAGACCAGATGGAGGACCTGCACCTAGACACGACCACGACGCATGATGTAGTCAGCCGGATCCGGGCCGTATCCAGCCCAGATGGAGGACCTGCGCCTAGACACGACCACGACGCATGATGTAGTCGGCCGGATCCGGGCCGTATCCAGACCAGATGGAGGACCTGCACCTAGACACGACCACAACGCATGATGTAGTCAGCCGGATCAGGGCCGTAT
The DNA here is from genome assembly GCF_029890125.1 of Rhinichthys klamathensis goyatoka. NCBI lineage: Eukaryota > Metazoa > Chordata > Actinopteri > Cypriniformes > Leuciscidae > Rhinichthys > Rhinichthys klamathensis. The sequence continues at coordinate 322,536 of NW_026607185.1, forward strand.
CCAGACCAGATGGAGGACCTGCGCCTAGACACCACCACGACGCATGATGTAGTCGGCCGGATCAGGGCCGTATCCAGACCAGATGGAGGACCTGCACCAAGACACGACCACAACTCATGATGTAGTCAGCCGGATCTGGGCCGTATCCAGACCAGATGATGGACCTGCGCCTAGACACGACCACAACGCATGATGTAGTCAGCCGGATCCGGGCCGTATCCAGATCAGATGGAGGACCTGCGCATAGACACGACCACAACGCATGATGTAGTCAGCCGGATCCGGGCCGTATCCAGACCAGATGGAGGACCTGCACCTAGACACGACCACAACTCATGATGTAGTCAGCCGGATCCGGGCCGTATCCAGACCAGATGATGGACCTGCACCTAGACACGACCACAACGCATGATGTAGTCAGCAGGATCCGGGCCGTATCCAGATCAGATGGAGGACCTGCGCATAGACACGACCACAACGCATGATGTAGTCAGCCGGATCCGGGCCGTATCCAGACCAGATGGAGGACCTGCACCTAGACACGACCACAACTCATGATGTAGTCAGCCGGATCCGGGCCGTATCCAGACCAGATGATGGACCTGCACCTAGACACGACCACAACGCATGATGTAGTCAGCCGGATCCGGGCCGTATCCAGACCAGATGGAGGAACTGTGCCTGGACACGACCATAACGCATGATGTAGTCAGCCGGATCCGGGCCGTATCCAGACCAGATGGAGGACCTGCGCCTAGACACGACCACAACGCATGATGTAGTCAGCCGGATCCGGGCCGTATCCAGACCAGATGGAGGACCTGCACCTAGACACGACCACAACATATGATGTAGTCAGCCGGATCAGGGCCGTATCCAGATCAGATGGAGGACCTGCACCTAGACACGACCACAACACATGATGTAGTCAGCCGGATCCGGGCCGTATTCAGATCAGATGGAGGACCTGCGCCTGGACACGACCACAACACATGATGTAGTCAGCCGGATCAGGGCCGTATCCAGACCAGATGGAGGACCTGCACCTAGACACGACCACAACACATGATGTAGTCAGCCGGATCCGGGCCGTATCCAGACCAGATGGAGGACCTGCACCTAGACACGCCCACAACACATGATGTAGTCAGCCGGATCCGGGCAGTATTCAGATCAGATGGAGGACCTGCGCCTGGACACGACCACAACACATGATGTAGTCAGCCGGATCCGGGCCGTATCCAGACAAGATGGAGGACCTGCGCATAGACACGACCACAACGCATGATGTAGTCAGCCGGATCCGGGCCGTATCCAGACCAGATGGAGGACCTGCACCTAGACACGCCCACAACGCATGATGTAGTCAGCCGGATCCGGGCCGTATTCAGATCAGATGGAGGACCTGCGCCTGGACACGACCACAACACATGATGTAGTCAGCCAGATCCGGGCCGTATCCAGACCAGAGGGAGGACCTGCTCCTGGACACGACCACAACACATGATGTAGTCAGCCGGATCCGGGCCGTATCCAGACCAGATGGAGGACCTGCGCATAGACACGACCACAATGCATGATGTAGTCAGCCGGATCCGGGCCGTATCCAGACCAGATGGAGGACCTGCGCATAGACACGACCACAACGCATGATGTAGTCAGCCGGATCCGGGCCGTATCCAGTTCAGATGGAGGACCTGCGCCTGGACATGACCACAACGCATGATGTAGTCAGCCGGATCCGGGCCGTATCCAGACCAGATGGAGGACCTGCACCTAGACACGACCACAACGCATGATGTAGTCAGCCGGATCCGGGCCGTGTCCAGATCAGATGGAGGACCTGCGCCTGGACACGACCACAACGCATGATGTAGTCAGCCGGATCCGGGCCGTATCCAGACCAGATGGAGGACCTGCACCTAGACACGCCCACAACGCATGATGTAGTCAGCCGGATCCGGGCCGTATTCAGATCAGATGGAGGACCTGCGCCTGGACACGACCACAACACATGATGTAGTCAGCCGGATCCGGGCCGTATCCAGTTCAGATGGAGGACCTGCGCCTGGACATGACCACAACGCATGATGTAGTCAGCCGGATCCGGGCCGTATCCAGATCAGATGGAGGACCTGCGCCTGGACACGACCACAACGCATGATGTAGTCAGCCGGATCCGGGCCGTATCTAGACCAGATGGAGGACCTGCGCCTGGACACGACCACAACGCATGATGTAGTCAGCCGGATCCGGGCCGTATCCAGACCAGATGGAGGACCTGCACCTAGACACGACCACAACACATGATGTAGTCAGCCGGATCCGGGCCGTATCCAGTTCAGATGGAGGACCTGCGCCTGGACATGACCACAACACATGATGTAGTCAGCCGGATCCGGGCCGTATCCAGACCAGATGGAGGACCTGCGCCTGGACATGACCACAACACATGATGTAGTCAGCCGGATCCGGGCCGTATCCAGTTCAGATGGAGGACCTGCGCCTGGACACGACCACAACGCATGATGTAGTCAGCCGGATCCGGGCCGTATCCAGACCAGATGGAGGACCTGCGCCTAGACACGACCACAACGCATGATGTAGTCAGCCGGATCCGGGCCGTATCCAGACCAGATGGAGGACCTGCACCTAGACACGACCACAACATATGATGTAGTCAGCCGGATCAGGGCCGTATCCAGATCAGATGGAGGACCTGCACCTAGACACGACCACAACACATGATGTAGTCAGCCGGATCCGGGCCGTATTCAGATCAGATGGAGGACCTGCGCCTGGACACGACCACAACACATGATGTAGTCAGCCGGATCAGGGCCGTATCCAGACCAGATGGAGGACCTGCACCTAGACACGACCACAACACATGATGTAGTCAGCCGGATCCGGGCCGTATCCAGACCAGATGGAGGACCTGCACCTAGACACGCCCACAACACATGATGTAGTCAGCCGGATCCGGGCAGTATTCAGATCAGATGGAGGACCTGCGCCTGGACACGACCACAACACATGATGTAGTCAGCCGGATCCGGGCCGTATCCAGACCAGATGGAGGACCTGCGCATAGACACGACCACAACGCATGATGTAGTCAGCCGGATCCGGGCCGTATCCAGACCAGATGGAGGACCTGCACCTAGACACGCCCACAACGCATGATGTAGTCAGCCGGATCCGGGCCGTATTCAGATCAGATGGAGGACCTGCGCCTGGACACGACCACAACACATGATGTAGTCAGCCAGATCCGGGCCGTATCCAGACCAGAGGGAGGACCTGCTCCTGGACACGACCACAACACATGATGTAGTCAGCCGGATCCGGGCCGTATCCAGACCAGATGGAGGACCTGCGCATAGACACGACCACAATGCATGATGTAGTCAGCCGGATCCGGGCCGTATCCAGACCAGATGGAGGACCTGCGCATAGACACGACCACAACGCATGATGTAGTCAGCCGGATCCGGGCCGTATCCAGTTCAGATGGAGGACCTGCGCCTGGACATGACCACAACGCATGATGTAGTCAGCCGGATCCGGGCCGTATCCAGACCAGATGGAGGACCTGCACCTAGACACGACCACAACGCATGATGTAGTCAGCCGGATCCGGGCCGTGTCCAGATCAGATGGAGGACCTGCGCCTGGACACGACCACAACGCATGATGTAGTCAGCCGGATCCGGGCCGTATCCAGACCAGATGGAGGACCTGCACCTAGACACGCCCACAACGCATGATGTAGTCAGCCGGATCCGGGCCGTATTCAGATCAGATGGAGGACCTGCGCCTGGACACGACCACAACACATGATGTAGTCAGCCGGATCCGGGCCGTATCCAGTTCAGATGGAGGACCTGCGCCTGGACATGACCACAACGCATGATGTAGTCAGCCGGATCCGGGCCGTATCCAGATCAGATGGAGGACCTGCGCCTGGACACGACCACAACGCATGATGTAGTCAGCCGGATCCGGGCCGTATCTAGACCAGATGGAGGACCTGCGCCTGGACACGACCACAACGCATGATGTAGTCAGCCGGATCCGGGCCGTATCCAGACCAGATGGAGGACCTGCACCTAGACACGACCACAACACATGATGTAGTCAGCCGGATCCGGGCCGTATCCAGTTCAGATGGAGGACCTGCGCCTGGACATGACCACAACACATGATGTAGTCAGCCGGATCCGGGCCGTATCCAGACCAGATGGAGGACCTGCGCCTGGACATGACCACAACACATGATGTAGTCAGCCGGATCCGGGCCGTATCCAGTTCAGATGGAGGACCTGCGCCTGGACACGACCACAACGCATGATGTAGTCAGCCGGATCCGGGCCGTATTCAGATCAGATGGAGGACCTGCGCCTGGACATGACCACAACGCATGATGTAGTCAGCCGGATCCGGGCCGTATCCAGACCAGATGGAGGACCTGCGCCTAGACACGACCACAACGCATGATTTAGTCAGCCGGATCCGGGCCGTATCCAGTTCAGATGGAGGACCTGCGCCTGGACACGACCACAACGCATGATGTAGTCAGCCGGATCCGGGCCGTATCTAGACCAGATGGAGGACCTGCGCCTGGACACGACCACAACGCATGATGTAGTCAGCCGGATCCGGGCCGTATCCAGACCAGATGGAGGACCTGCGCATAGACACGACCACAACGCATGATGTAGTCAGCCGGATCCGGGCCGTATCTAGACCAGATGGAGGACCTGCGCCTGGACACGACCACAACGCATGATGTAGTCAGCCGGATCCGGGCCGTATCCAGACCAGATGGAGGACCTGCGCCTGGACACGACCACAACGCATGATGTAGTCAGCCGGATCCGGGCCGTATCTAGACCAGATGGAGGACCTGCGCCTGGACACGACCACAACGCATGATGTAGTCAGCCGGATCCGGGCCGTATCTAGACCAGATGGAGGACCTGCGCCTGGACACGACCACAACGCATGATGTAGTCAGCCGGATCCGGGCCGTATCTAGACCAGATGGAGGACCTGCGCCTGGACACGACCACAACGCATGATGTAGTCAGCCGGATCCGGGCCGTATCCAGACCAGATGGAGGACCTGCGCATAGACACGACCACAACGCATGATGTAGTCAGCCGGATCCGGGCCGTATCCAGATCAGATGGAGGACCTGCGCATAGACACGACCACAACGCATGATGTAGTCAGCCGGATCCGGGCCGTATCCAGACCAGATGGAGGACCTGCGCTTAGACACGACCACAACGCATGATGTAGTCAGCCGGATCCGGGCCGTATCCAGATCAGATGGAGGACCTGCACCTAGACACGACCACAACGCATGATGTAGTCAGCCGGATCCGGGCCGTATCCAGATCAGATGGAGGACCTGCGCCTAGACACGACCACAACGCATGATGTAGTCAGCCGGATCCGGGCCGTATCTAGACCAGATGGAGGACCTGCACCTAGACACGACCACAACGCATGATGTAGTCAGCCGGATCCGGGCCGTATCTAGACCAGATGGAGGACCTGCGCCTGGACACGACCACAACGCATGATGTAGTCAGCCGGATCCGGGCCGTATCCAGACCAGATGGAGGACCTGCGCTTAGACACGACCACAACGCATGATGTAGTCAGCCGGATCCGGGCCGTATCCAGATCAGATGGAGGACCTGCGCATAGACACGACCACAACGCATGATGTAGTCAGCCGGATCCGGGCCGTATCCAGACCAGAGGGAGGACCTGCGCATAGACACGACCACAACGTATGATGTAGTCAGCCGGATCCGGGCCGTATCCAGACCAGATGGAGGACCTGCGCATAGACACGACCACAACGCATGATGTAGTCAGCCGGATCCGGGCCGTATCCAGACCAGAGGGAGGACCTGCTCCTGGACACGACCACAACACATGATGTAGTCAGCCGGATCCGGGCCGTATCCAGACCAGATGGAGGACCTGCGCATAGACACGACCACAACGCATGATGTAGTCAGCCGGATCCGGGCCGTATTCAGACCAGATGGAGGACCAGCGCATAGACACGACCACAACGCATGATGTAGTCAGCCGGATCCGGGCCGTATCCAGACCAGATGGAGGACCTGCGCAGAGACACGACCACAACGCATGATGTAGTCAGCCGGATCCGGGCCGTATCCAGACCAGATGGAGGACCTGCGCATAGACACGACCACAACGCATGATGTAGTCAGCCGGATCCGGGCCGTATCCAGACCAGATGGAGGACCTGCGCCTAGACACGACCACAACACATGATGTAGTCAGCCGGATCCGGGCCGTATCCAGACCAGATGGAGGACCTGCACCTAGACACGACCACAACGCATGATGTAGTCAGCCGGATCCGGGCCGTATCCAGACCAGATGGAGGACCTGCGCGTGGACACGACCACAACGCATGATGTAGTCAGCCGGATCCGGGCCGTATCCAGACCAGATGGAGGACCTGCGCCTAGACACGACCACAACGCATGATGTAGTCAGCCGGATCCGGCCCGTATCCAGACCAGATGGAGGACCTGCGCCTGGACACGACCACAACGCATGATGTAGTCAGCCGGATCCGGGCCGTATCCAGACCAGATGGAGGACCTGCACCTAGACACGACCACAACGCATGATGTAGTCAGCCGGATCCGGGCCGTATCCAGTTCAGATGGAGGACCTGCGCATGGACACGACCACAACGCATGATGTAGTCAGCCGGATCCGGGCCGTATCCAGACCAGATGGAGGACCTGCGCCTAGACACGACCACAACGCATGATGTAGTCAGCCGGATCCGGCCCGTATTCAGACCAGATGGAGGACCTGCGCCTGGACACGACCACAACGCATGATGTAGTCAGCCGGATCCGGGCCGTATCCAAACCAGATGGAGGACCTGCGCCTAGACACGACCACAACGCATGATGTAGTCAGCCGGATCCGGGCCGTATCCAGACCAGATGGAGGACCTGCGCCTAGACACGACCACAACACATGATGTAGTCAGCCGGATCAGGGCCGTATCCAGACCAGATGGAGGACCTGCACCTAGACACGACCACAACACATGATGTAGTCAGCCGGATCAGGGCCGGATCCAGACCAGATGGAGGACCTGCGCCTAGACACGACCACAACACATGATGTAGTCAGCCGGATCAGGGCCGTATCCAGACCAGATGGAGGACCTGCACCTAGACACGACCACAACGCATGATGTAGTCAGCCGGATCCGGCCCGTATCCAGACCAGATGGAGGACCTGCGCCTGGACACGACCACAACGCATGATGTAGTCAGCCGGATCCGGGCCGTGTCCAGATCAGATGGAGGACCTGCGCCTAGACACGACCACAACGCATGATGTAGTCAGCCGGATCCGGGCCGTATCCAGATCAGATGGAGGACCTGCGCCTAGACACGACCACAACACATGATGTAGTCAGCCGGATCCGGGCCGTATCCAGACCAGATGGAGGACCTGCGCCTAGACACGACCACAACACATGATGTAGTCAGCCGGATCCGGGCCGTATCCAGATCAGATGGAGGACCTGCGCCTAGACACGACCACAACGCATGATGTAGTCAGCCGGATCCGGGCCGTATCCAGATCAGATGGAGGACCTGCGCCTAGACACGACCACAACACATGATGTAGTCAGCCGGATCCGGGCCGTATCCAGACCAGATGGAGGACCTGCGCCTAGACACGACCACAACGCATGATGTAGTCAGCCGGATCCGGGCCGTATCCAGTTCAGATGGAGGACCTGCACCTAGACACGACCACAACGCATCCCCGAAGTGTCAGCAGAGATTGTGTGAACTAGACTCTCATCGAAGGCCTCATTGACACGACAGCCATCGGCACTGATCCTCTACAAACTCGTCTCCATACCGGCGTTATGAACGATCTTAAACCAGATGGAACTGGATAATATTCTGATTGTTCGTGACCTGTAATGCTGCCTGAATCATAATCATACACTGTTGGTTCGTTGGCCAGAGGAGAACTGAGCGACTGAGTCTCATTTCTCACAAGGTTTTTTCTCCATTCTGTCACTGATGGAGTTTTGGTGCCACTGTCGCCTTTTTCCACCTTTGTTGCCATTGGCTTGTCTTGCTTAGTTGGGGACATTAAATTTAACATTTAATCTAATATTTAACAATATTATTGATCTCCTGCATTGACACCATTATATGAGAACTGAACTGAGCTGGACGATGACATCATGGTTTTCTCCGGAGCGGCTATATATATATAAATTAACTAAATAAATAACTTTTTTACAACAAAAATGAACCATCACTGAACTTACTTAAGCTGGACTGTGACGCTATTTTCTTCTAGAAACAAACTCTGTTGCATTATTTTCCTGTTATCTCTGTAAAGCTGCTTTGAAACACTCTGTAATGTAAAAAGCGCTATAAATAAAGGTGACTTGACTACAGATTGGTACCAATGTACCTCTCCATTCAGAGCACAGGTCATTACTCTCTCTGCTCCCCCTGTTTCCGAGGATGAGCAGTCCTAATACTTTAATAATTTCTGCTAATTAAAGCCCTAATCAACCACAAAAATGTTCATGAACTAGCTGGATTATGCTAAAAATAAAACAACCTAATTATGAAAATATAAACATCATACCCAGACAGCAACATAGTGTCGGCCCAGATCCGGCCCACATCTGGGCCGACGCACTGTCTGGGTTTAAACATGAAACTATTATCACCCTGATGAAGAGTAATAAACTGGTGATGTGGATTTACTCACTGTAGAGTTAACGAAAGTTATCATGAGCATTGTGAAGCGGATCATGTCGATTCTGAAACGAGCCGCTCATTCATCCCAGAAAGCAACATAGTGTAAATATTTGATTTATGTTATATGTGCCAATAGTGGATTACCGATCTCTAATTATAAATTCCTTTAATTTATGATTAGCAGAATATATAGGACATTCTGTTCTGCATAAGCACAAAAACAATTTTATCTGTACATCTAAACATTTTTATATGTAATGTTGTCATGTTAGAGCATTGCAGCGTGAAATGGAAGAGAGCGTGGTTTGGATTTATCATCTTTAATAAGAAGGTCGGCAGCATCAGATTGTGGGTTTCTGAAATGATTCAATTTAAAGATCTGCAGCATTAAAGATTGTTGCCCTTAAAATAAAAAAAAAGAAGATATCAATACATGTGACAAACAGACACACACTTCTAATGTAAACACTGATCATCCACACAAGCTATTTAGCCAGAATTTAAAAACAACCTACAGTATACGATGCATTTAAAAGTAGTTTTGCATTACGCTTAAGTGTAACTATAGCGCCATCTATTGTGCGTTTCATGAAAAACAAAGATCCCAATCATTTTGGGGATCAGACATTTTAAATGCATTTATATGTGCCATCAAACATGATCACAGCAACACACATTATTATTGTTATATAGTTAGATTGTGTGTATCTTCCTGTCTTCGTTTAATTTTAATGGCAGCGTTATTCAGGGAAGAGTGGAGTTTGAACACGTCATCATTCCTCGCCTGGTGAAACTGTTATCCATAGAAATAGAAAAAGCTCGTGGAGAGGCTGTTGGCCTGAGAGCAGCTGTAAGAGGGGAGGGGTTTGACGGACCAGACGCTGATATGATTATTAAAATTGACCAACCAAATAGACATATATAGACAATATAGAACATAAGGATGTAAAAAAAAAAATTGTCTGTTGTTTGTAAAAATTATGTTTGTATGTATATTTAGTAGAGAGAGAGAGCGAGGGAGAGAGAGAGAGAGAGAGAGAGAGAGAGAGAGAGAGAGAGAGAGAGAGAGAGAGAGAGAGAGAGAGAGAGAGAGAGAGTTTCATAAGTACAAAAATAATGAAAAAAATATTTCGAAATAATAATAAGCAATAATTTTAAATAATAATGCTCCTAAAGGTCTTAATAATAATAGTAGTAGTAATCCTCGTATTCAATTGTGTACTTTCAATTCTGAATAGATTAACGTTTGTCACGTGCTGAATTCGGAATAGCATGCAACTAAAATTTCTACAATATTCGTATATGGCATAAATAGTAATAGTATGTGCAAAAAACAAACAAAAATACAAAATTGTAACCTGTTACTTTTCTCAGCATTGATTTACGTGAACCAGTCGCAGCCGTGTGTGATTACTGTTTAATACCTTTGTAAAATCACATTTTAAAAAGATTACTGGAATGAATCTCCATTAGTATATCAGGTGAGATTCTTTTGAATTAATGCATTCACATTTTTAATGCACAAATATCCCCAACAAAACAAACAACCTCGTGAGATTTGAAAGCGTTTGTACAGAGAATTGCCCTTTTTGGGCCAACTCGCGCCCCCTACAGGACGCGCGCGCACCGGCGTCTCCGGAGACCGTTATCATTAGCGGACAGCGTTTGCAGCTCAATGGTGCTGTGTGCGTGTGTTGATCAGATCAGCTGGTGTTTGCAGTGATGGAGGTGAACAGGGATGAAGCGGAGCGTTGCGTTGAGATCGCGTTAGGAGCGTTGGAGCGCGCGCAGCCCGAGAGAGCGCGCCGGTTCCTGGAGAAAGCGCAGCGTCTTTACGCGACGCGCCGCGCACAGGGTGAGCGTCTGAACCCGGGCTAATCCAGGCCCTGATCGCACTACAGCACACACAGCACTACAGCACTCACGGGAACCGTGTTATTGGGTCGTGTGTGTTGCTCGTGTAACCGCGCGTTCATGAGGGACTCGGACACAACGCGCGGTCCTCAGTTGCATCCACGCGTAATGTGTTTATATGTCGTTTAGTCTGAAAGTGCTGCTCAAATATGCAGTTCTGTCTTAAACATAGGGATGTGATGGGTTGTTCATGTTTATGGTTGTGTGTGTGTGTGTGTGTGTGTGTGTGTGTGTGTGTGTGTGTGTGATATGATGATGATGATGATGATGATGATGCAACTCTTGCACACATGTCAGGTTCAGATGTTATGTTAATCTGGCTGTCTCTCAAACCCAAATGAGTTTGATTAGACAGCATATCAGGGCATTCAAAACTTCACAATATAATCAAAACAAGAATGATTTATTTAGAAATACTTGTTATATATATATATATATATATATATATATATATGAAGAAATAATAAATAATGCTAATATTTGTGCATAAATAACTATTTTCAGGATTTTTTTTGTTGCATTGTGCCATTTTCATAACCATGCATTGTTTTAATTTATTTATTTTTGTTCATAAAACATGATATTATTATCATTTTCTTTAAGCAGAGTTGTTAAGGCAGCTTCTCACTCTCATCCACTTACGCTATAATGTCCAGTTGCTCACTATAAAGGGAACTCACTAGTGTGTGACGCACTGAAATCTTCATGTATAAATACAAAGTTTACACTGTGAAAATAAATATTATATAAATGCACGTAAAACAGTATCTGTTTCTGTTCTGATTTTCCTGCTCACTATATTACTGTGATGTATTATTTATTTATTACATTTTTATTTCTTTGATTAATTCTGAATGAGTGATTAATGCAGATCTGCTGGAGTCTCTGGAGCCTCAGAGCGGGGGTGCAGGAGCCCGTCAGCGGAGGTCAGGGGTCACCAGTAACGGCGCGCCACCTGCCGACTCCAGTAAACCCTACACACCTGAGCAGGCCGAGGCCGTCCGCAGGTGAACACACCTCACAGGATTATATATATATCATATTCCACATCTCTAGTGTCTTCTGTACGTTGAGCCGTAATCAACATAATCATTCAGCTTATCTCTGTCTGCTAATGTATCGAAATATTTCCAGTCTCAACAGATATTATTCCAATAGATCCAAACCAGTGTTGTTTTAGTTTTTTTTATATTACCGGTATTTATTAATGTTTTTTAAATAATTTTTATTGGTATTTTTTCATATTTTAAATTTTATTTTAAGATTTAATACTTTTGCTAGTAAGTTTTAGTATATGTGTTATTTGATTTAGTCATTTTTTATCAGTTTTTAGGGTTTTATATTTAGCTTTAATTTTTTTATTTTGGTATTAATTGTCAACATTTTAGTACTTCAACATTATTCATGAGATCCAAGTCAGTGTTATTTAACTATATTTATACAGTCACAGTATTTATTAATATTTTGAATGACCTTTTATTGTTATATTTTCAGCAATTTTAGTAAGTTTTAGCAACTTTGTAATGTCATTTTGCAATTTTTATTATATTATAGTACATTTTTATTTTATTATATTATTTTTAGTTTTTTTATATTATATTTGTATTTTATATTTAGCTTTCGTTTGTTTGTTTTAGTAATTTTAGTACTTCAACTTAAACATATTATTCCATAAGATCACTATTATTTATATACTGTCTATTAATATTTTGAATTACCTTTTTATATTTACCTTGTTACATTTTCAGTAGTTTTGATAAGTTGAATACATTTTGTAAAGTAATTTTTAGTAATGGTAAATGGACTGCACTGCATTTATATAGCATATTATATTTATATTTTATATTTAGCTTATAAAATATTATTAGTATTACATTATACAAATATATTTAGAATTATGTTATACAACATTTTTATTTCACTATATTATATTTATATTTAGCTTTAATTTGTTTTTTGTTTTAGTCATTTTAGTACTTTACTTAAACATGTAATTGAGTT